>NC_138309.1:44180000-44390000 GCF_965601325.2 Salmo salar | reverse complement strand
ATGGTTCCTGTATGGTATCAGAGCCCATGTATCTGGATCCGTATCCAATCGTTCATGAAAGGAGAGCTGCACATCCCTAATGTTTATAGAGGATAGCATCTTCACTGGCTTCAGTATGAGGGAGTGTGTGTGTGTGTGTGTGTGGTGTGTGTGTGTGTGTGTGTGTGTGTGTGTGTGTGTGTGTGTGTGTGTGTGTGTGTGTGTGTGTGTGTGTGTGTGTTTGGTATCATATACATACAGTATGTTTATAATTGTAAACAGTCATGGTCTGCTGTTGGGTTTGAGCCTATAGCCTTATACCTCTGTATCGACGTCATTGTGAGGACTTACTCTTCATCAGACACACCGCCTCCTCCTCTTCATCAGACACACCACCTCCTCCTCTTCATCAGACACACCACCTCCTCCTCTTCATCAGACACACCGCCTCCTCCTCTTCATCTGACACACCGCCTCCTCCTCTTCATCAGACACACCACCTCCTCCTCTTCATCAGACACACACTGCCTCCTCCTCTTCATCAGACACACCACCTCCTCCTCTTCATCAGACACACCGCCTCCTCCTCTTCATCAGACACACCGCCTCCTCCTCTTCATCAGACGCACACCGCCTCCTCCTCTTCATCAGACACACCACCTTCTCCTCTTCATCAGACACACCACCTCCTCCTCTTCATCAGACACACACTGCCTCCTCCTCTTCATCAGACACACCACCTCCTCCTCTTCATCAGACACACTGCCTCCTCCTCTTCATCAGACACACCACCTCCTCCTCTTCATCAGACACACTGCCTCCTCCTCTTCATCAGACACACTGCCTCCTCCTCTTCATCAGACACACCGCCTCCTCCTCTTCATCAGACACACTGCCTCCTCCTCTTCATCAGACACACACTACAGCCTCCTCTTCATCAGACACACTACAGCCTCCTCTTCATCAGACACACTACAGCCTCCTCTTCATCAGACACACTACAGCCTCCTCTTCATCAGACACACTACAGCCTCCTCTTCATCAGACACACACTACAGCCTCCTCTTCATCAGACACACTACAGCCTCCTCTTCATCAGACACACACTACAGCCTCCTCTTCATCAGACACACACTACAGCCTCCTCTTCATCAGACACACTACAGCCTCCTCTTATTCAGACACACTACAGCCTCCTCTTCATCAGACACACTACAGCCTCCTCTTCATCAGACACACTACAGCCTCCTCTTCATCAGACACACTCTACAGCCTCCTCTTCATCAGACACACTGCCTCCTCCTCTTCATCAGACACACTACAGCCTCCTCTTCATCAGACACACTACAGCCTCCTCTTCATCAGACACACTCTACAGCCTCCTCTTCATCAGACACACTACAGCCTCCTCTTCATCAGACACACTACAGCCTCCTCTTCATCAGACACACTACAGCCTCCTCCTCTTCATCATCTTAACATGTTACAAAGAGAAGAGAATATTATTTCAATGTTTTGACATGCAGGTCTTTAGTTTGTAAACATTTTCATACTATTGGATTGTAATTAAATGTAAAGGCGATTTAGTAAATTTTTTGACCAAAAAAAATCATTTTTGGGAACATCGTAAAAATGTCAAGTAACTTAAAACATTAAGAAATTACCTATAACCTATAACCTATTTCAATGATGTTGTTTTTCTATACAGTGTTGTCTGTCCATAATGAGTTGAGTTCATCTCAGCCTATGCTACCCTCCAGTCCCTAGACTTCCTGGCGCTGACGGAAACATGGATTACCACAGATAACACTGCTACTCCTACTGCTCTCTCTTCGTCTGCCCACGTGTTCTCGCATACCCCTAGAGCATCGAGCCAGCGGGGTGGTGGCACTGGAATCCTCATCTCTCCCAAGTGGACATTCTCTCTTTCTCCCCTGACCCATCTGTCTATCTCCTCATTTGAATTCCATGCTGTCACAGTTACCAGCCCTTTCAAGCTTAACATCCTTATCATTTATCGCCCTCCAGGTTCCCTTGGAGAGTTCATCAATGAGCTTGACGCCTTGATAAGTTCCTTTCCTGAGGATGGCTCACCTCTCACAGTTCTGGGTGACTTTAACCTCCCCACGTCTACCTTTGACTCATTCCTCTCTGCCTCCTTCTTTCCACTCCTCTCCTCTTTTGACCTCACCCTCTCACCTTCCCCCCCTACTCACAAGGCAGGCAATACGCTTGACCTCATCTTTACTAGATGCTGTTCTTCCACTAATCTCATTGCAACTCCCCTCCAAATCTCCGACCACTACCTTGTATCCTTTTCCCTCTTGCTCTCATCCAACACTTCTCACTCTGCCCCTACTCGGATGGTATTGCGCCGTCCCAACCTTCGCTCTCTCTCTCCCGCTACTCTCTCCTCTTCCATCCTATCATCTCTTCCCTCTGCTCAAACCTTCTCCAACCTATCTCCTGATTCTGCCTCCTTAACCCTCCTCTCCTCCCTTTCTGCATCCTTTGATTTTCTCTGTCCCCTATCCTCCAGGCCGGCTCGGTCCTCCCCTCCTGCTCCGTGGCTCGACGACTCACTACGAGCTCACAGAACAAGGCAACGGGCAGCCGAGCGGAAATGGAGGAAAACTCGCCTCCCTGCGGACCTGGCATCCTTTCACTCACTCCTCTCTACATTCTCCTCTTCTGTCTCTGCTGCTAAAGCCACTTTCTACCACTCTAAATTCCAAGCATCTGCCTCTAACCCTAGGAAGCTCTTTGCTACCTTCTCCTCCCTCCTGAATCCTCCTCCCCCTCCCCCCCCCCCTCCTCCCTCTCTGCGGATGACTTCGTCAACCATTTTGAAAAGAAGGTTGACGATATCCGATCCTCGTTTGCTAAGTCAAACGACACCGCTGGTCCTGCTCACACTGCCCTACCCTGTGCTTTGACCTCTTTCTCCCCTCTCTCTCCAGATGAAATCTCGCGTCTTGTGACGGCCGGCCGCCCAACAACCTGCCCACTTGACCCTATCCCCTCCTCTCTTCTCCAGACCATTTCCGGAGACCTTCTCCCCTTCCTCACCTCGCTCATCAACTCATCCTTGACCGCTGGCTACGTCCCTTCTGTCTTCAAGAGAGCGAGAGTTGCACCCCTTCTGAAAAAACCTACACTCGATCCCTCCGATGTCAACAACTACAGACCAGTATCCCTTCTTTCTTTTCTCTCCAAAACTCTTGAACGTGCCGTCCTTGGCCAGCTCTCCTGCTATCTCTCTCAGAATGACCTTCTTGATCCTAATCAGTCAGGTTTCAAGACTGGGCATTCAACTGAGACTGCTCTTCTCTGTGTCACGGAGGCTCTCCGCACTGCTAAAGCTAACTCTCTCTCCTCTGCTCTCATCCTTCTAGACCTATCTGCTGCCTTTGATACTGTGAACCATCAGATCCTCCTCTCCACCCTCTCCGAGTTGGGCATCTCCGGCGCGGCCCACGCTTGGATTGCGTCCTACCTGACAGGTCGCTCCTACCAGGTGGCGTGGCGAGAATCTGTCTCCGCACCATGCGCTCTCACCACTGGTGTCCCCCAGGGCTCTGTTCTAGGCCCTCTCCTATTCTCGCTATACACCAAGTCACTTGGCTCTGTCATATCCTCACATGGTCTCTCCTATCATTGCTATGCAGACGACACACAATTAATCTTCTCCTTTCCCCCTTCTGATAACCAGGCGGCGAATCGCATCTCTGCATGTCTGTCAGACATATCAGTGTGGATGACGGATCACCAGCTCAAGCTGAACCTCGGCAAGACGGAGCTGCTCTTCCTCCCGGGGAAGGACTGCCCGTTCCATGATCTCGCCATCACGGTTGACAACTCCCTTGTGTCCTCCTCCCAGAGTGCTAAGAACCTTGGCGTGATCCTGGACAACACCCTGTCGTTCTCCACTAACATCAAGGCGGTGACCCGATCCTGTAGGTTCATGCTCTACAACATTTGCAGAGTACGACCCTGCCTCACACAGGAAGCGGCGCAGGTCCTAATCCAGGCACTTGTCATCTCCCGTCTGGATTACTGCAACTCGCTGTTGGCTGGGCTCCCTGCCTGTGCCATTAAACCCCTACAACTCATCCAGAACGCCGCAGCCCGTCTGGTGTTCAACCTTCCCAAGTTCTCTCACGTCACCCCGCTCCTCCGCTCTCTCCACTGGCTTCCAGTTGAAGCTCGCATCCGCTACAAGACCATGGTGATTGCCTACGGAGCTGTGAAGGGAACGGCACCTCCATACCGTCAGGCTCTGATCAGGCCCTACACCCAAACAAGGGCACTGCGTTCATCCACCACTGGCCTGCTGGCCCCCCTACCTCTGAGGAAGCACAGTTCCCGCTCAGCCCAGTCAAAACTGTTTGCTGCTCTGGCACCCCAATGGTGGAACAAGCTCCCTCACGACGCCAGGACAGCGGAGTCAATCACCACCTTCCGGAGACACCTGAAACCCCACCTCTTTAAGGAATACCTAGGATAGGATAAAGTAATCCTTCTAACCCCCCCCCCCCCCCCCCTAAAAGATTTAGATGCACTATTGTAAAGTGGTTGTTCCACTGGATATCATAAGGTGAATGCACCATTTTGTAAGTCGCTCTGGATAAGAGCGTCTGCTAAATGACTTAAATGTAAATGTAAATAATGTCATTTTCCACACACAGCATGTTCCCTGTTGTAATGTGTTTATGGTTTCTATTGCCTTCATTAAGTTGACAGTTGGTGCCAATACGGAGCAGCCTACCTTTTCAGGGTCTGCTACCACACGGTCACTCTATATATATATAAGACCTGTTGTCTTTTCCTATGGTTTTCTACTCCCTTCATTGAGTTGTGATGAGCACATGAACTCTGTGACCATGTCTCCTAGCTATTTTCCTTGTTTCCTTGTCTCCTTGTCTCCTTCTGCACTGCAGTGTAACTCATTGTTTTGTCTTCTTCTTTCAGATGACACGTCATCAGGCAGCAGGGTGAGTTACCTCCTGACTGACTGACTGACTGTTTATCTACCTGTCTGTCTGACTATCTGACTGTCTGGGTGGTTGGCTGTCTGTCTGTCTGTCTGTCTGTCTGTCTGTCTGTCTGTCTGTCTGTCTGTCTGTCTGTCTGTCTGTCTGTCTGTCTGTCTGACTGTCTGTCTGTCTGTCTGTCTGTCTGACTGTCTGTCTGGGTGGTTGTTTGTCTGACTGACTGTCTGGATGGTTGTCTGTCTGTCTGACTGACTGACTGTCTGGATGGTTGTCTGTCTGACTGATTGTCTGGATGGTTGACTGTCTGTCTGACTGTCTGGATGGTTGTCTGTCTGTCTGACTGACTGTCTGGATCGTTGTCTGACTCTCTGGATGGTTGACTGTCTGTCTGACTGTTTGGATGGTTGTCTGTCTCTCTGTCTGACTGTCTGGATGGTTGACTGTCTGACTGTCTGTCTGTCTGGATGGTTGTCTGACTGTCTGGATGGATGGTTGTCTGTCTGTCTGACTGTCTGGATGGTTGACTATCTGTCTATCTGACTGTCTGGATTGTTGTCTGTCTGTCTGTCTGTCTGTCTGTCTGTCTGTCTGTCTGTCTGTCTGTCTGTCTGTCTGTCTGTCTGTCTGTCTGGATGGTTGTCTGACTGTCTGGATGGTTGTCTGTCTGTCTGACTGACTGTCTGGGTGGTTGACTGTCTGCCTGACTGTCTATCTGGGTGGTTGACTGTCTGTTTGTCTGGATGGTTGTCTGTCTGTCTGAATTGATACCATTACATTCAAAGTGCTAACGTTAGTAGCCTGTTATTGGATTCATACTCCTGTGATGGTACCTGTGGTTGAACTTGGAACAATAAGAACCTCTGGGAAGAATGTAAATAGTTTGGGGGTCTATTTAGTTTCAGACACAGATGAATACTCTTTATTTTAATGTCATCAACATGTTTTGATTATCCTTTGCTTTCTGTTTTTTTTTAACTTTATTTATTTTAGAAAGAAAATCTGTCTATTGAGTTGATTAAACATTGACTGAACTCAAATAAAATAAAATACAATTTTACACTCAGTTTGGTCAGAACTCAGGAGTCTGCTGTTGATGAAAGCAATGATCACATGGTATAGAGAAAGAGAGAGAGAGAGACGTAGAGGTAGAAAGAGAGACGTAGAGAGGTAGAAAGAGAGACGTAGAGAGGTAGAGAGAGAGACGTAGAGAGGTAAAGAGAGAGGTAGAGAGGTAGAGAGAGAGGTAGAGAGGTAGAGAGAGAGGTAGAGAGGTAGAGAGAGAGGTAGAGAGAGAGCGGTAGAGAGACATTTTAGTCATTTTAGCAGAGAGAGAGAGGTGTAGAGAGAAAGGGACAGAGAGAATGAGAGACATACAGAGAGAGAGGTAGAGAGAGACAGGTAAAGAGAGAGAGAAGTCGAGAGAGAGAGGGGTAGAGAGAAAGAGAGAGAATGAGAGAGAATGAGAGAGGTAGAGAGAGAGACTATCTCAGCACGGAATATCCAAGGTCTGAGGTCATCTGCCTTTGGCCTAAAGAGCAGGAACCTGGACTTCACCAAAGAAATTGGAAATACAGACATTGTCATCCTATAAGAAACCTGGTATAGAGGAGACGGACCCACTGGTTGCCCTCTAGGTTATAGAGAGCTGGTCCCATCCACCAAACTACCAGGTGGGTGGTATAGAGGAGGTGGACCCACTGGTTGCCCTCTAGGTTACAGAGAGCTGGTCCCATCCACCAAACTACCAGGTGTGAAAAGGGGAAGGGACTCAGGGGGTATGATATCTTGGTATAGAGTAAGACCTAACTCACTCTATTAAATTAATCAAAACACAAACATTTTACATTTGACTAGATATTCAAAAGTAAATGATTTCAGAGAAAAATGTCCTCCTGTGTGCTACCTATATCCCCCCACTAGAATCCCCATACTTTAATGAAGACAGCTTCTCCATCCTGGAGGGGGAAATCAATCATTTCCAGGCCCAGGGACATGTACTAGTCTGTGGCGACCTAAATGCCAGAACCGGACAAGAACCTGACACCCTCAGCACACAGTGGGGCAAACACCTACCTGGAGGTGACAGCATTCCCTCCCCCATATGCCCCCTAGGCACAGCTACGACAACATAACCAACAGAAACGGGTCACAACTCCTGCAGCTCTGTCGCACGCTGGGTATGTACATAGTCAATGTTAGGCTTTGAGGGGACTCCTATGGTAGGTACATCTATAGCTCATCTCTTGGCAGTAGTACTGTAGACTACTTTATCATGGACTTCAACCCAGAGTCTCAAATCAAAATCAAATCAAATTGTATTGGTCACATACACATGTTTAGCAGATGTTATTGTGGGTGTAGTGAAATGCTTGAGTCTCTGAGGGTTCACAGCCCACTGACACCCCTATCAGATCACAGCAAAATCACAGTGTACTTTAACAGAGCAATACTCAATCATGAGGCATCATAGCCAAAGGAACTGAATAATATTAAGAAATGCCATAGATCGAAGGAAGTACTTCCTAGACAAAACATTCCACTGTAATAGTGAAGGTGTAAACTTGGCAGTATAAAATCTTAACAGTATATTTGAGCTCTCAGCTTCCCTATCAAATGTAAAAATTTAAAACAGAAAACCGGAGATAATTAACAACAATGACAAATGGTTTGATGAAGAACGCAAAAACCTAAGAAAGAAATTGAGAAACCTATCTAACCAAAAACATAGAGACCCAGAAAACCTGAGCCTACGCCTTCACGATTGTGAATCACTAAAACAATACAGAAATACACTACGGAAAAAGAAGGAACAGCACGTCAGAAATCAGCTCAATGTAATTGAAGAATCCATAGAATCTAACCACTTCTAGGAAAATTGGAAAACACTAAACAAACAACACAAAGAACTATCTATTCAAAATGGAGATGTATGGATAAACCACTTCTCCAATCTTTGTGGCCCGGTAACGAAGATCAAACAGCAAAAACATAGACATGATCAAATACATATCTTAGAATCAACTATTAAAGACTACCAGACCCCACTGGATTCTCCAATTACATTGATTGAACTACAGGACAAAATACAAACCCTCCAACCCAAAAAGGCCTGTGGTGTTGATGGTATCCTCATTTAAATTATAAAATATACAGACCACAAATTCCAATTGGCTATACTAAAACTCTTTAACATCATCCTCAGCTCTGGCATCTTCCCCAATATTTGGAACCAAGGCCTGATCACCCCAATCCACAAAAGTGGAGACAAATTTGACCCCAATAACTACTGTGGGATATGCGTCAACAGCAACCTGGGGAAAATCCTCTGCATTATCATTAACAGCAGACTCATACATCTCCTCAGTGAAAACAATGTACTGAACAAATGTCAAATTGGCTTTTTATCAAAATTCCCATATGACAGACCACGAATTCACCCTTCACACCCTAATTGACAAACAAACAAACCAAAACAAAGGAAAAGTCTTCTCATGCTTTTTTGATTTCAAAAAAGCTTTTGACTCAGTTTGGCATGAAGGTCTGCTATACAAATTGATGGAAAGTGGTGTTGGGGGAAAAACATAGGACATTATAAAATGAATGTACACAAACAACAAGTGTGCGGTTAAAATTGGCCCAAAAAACATTTATTTTCACAGGAATGTGGGGTGAGACAGGGATGCAGCTTAAGCCCCACTCTCTTCAATATATATACTGCTCAAAAAAATAAAGGGAACACTTAAACAACACATCCTAGATCTGAATGAAAGAAATAATCTTTTTAAATACTTTTTTCTTTACATAGTTGAATGTGCTGACAACAAAATCACACAAAAATAATCAATGGAAATCCAATTTATCAACCCATGGAGGTCTGGATTTGGAGTCACACTCAAAATTAAAGTGGAAAACCACACTACAGGCTGATCCAACTTTGATGTAATGTCCTTAAAACAAGTCAAAATGAGGCTCAGTAGTGTGTGTGGCCTCCACGTGCCGGTATGACCTCCCTACAACGCCTGGGCATGCTCCTGATGAGGTGGCGGATGGTGTCCTGAGGGATCTCCTCCCAGACCTGGACTAAAGCATCCGCCAACTCCTGGACAGTCTGTGGTGCAACATGGCATTGGTGGATGGAGTGAGACATGATGTCCCAGATGTGCTCAATTAGATTCAGGTCTGGGGAACGGGCGGGCCAGTCCATAGCATCAATGCCTTCCTCTTGCAGGAACTGCTGACACACTCCAGCCACATGAGGTCTAGCATTGTCTTGCATTAGGAGGAACCCAAGGCCAACCGCACCAGCATATGGTCTCACAAGGGGTCTGAGGATCTCATCTTGGTACCTAATGGCAGTCAGGCTACCTCTGGCGAGCACATGGAGGGCTGTGCGGCCCCCCAAAGAAATGCCACCCCACACCATGACTGACCCACCGCCAAACCAGTCATGCTGGAGGATGTTGCAGGCAGAAGAACGTTCTCCACGGCATCTCCAGACTCTGTCACGTGCTCAGTGTGAACCTGCTTTCATCTGTGAAGAGCACAGGGCGCCAGTGGCGAATTTGCCAATCTTGGTGTTCTCTGGCAAATGCCAAATGTCCTGCACGGTGTTGGGCTGTAAGCACAACCCCCACCTGTGGACGTCGGGCCCTCATACCACCCTCATGGAGTCTGTTTCTGACCGTTTGAGCAGACACATGCACATTTGTGGCCTGCTGGAGGTCATTTTGCAGGGCTCTGGCAGTGCTCCTCCTGCTCCTCATTGCACAAAGGCGGAGGTAGCGGTCCTGCTGCTGGGTTGTTGCCCTCCTACGGCCTCCTCCACGTCTCCTGATGTACTGGCCTGTCTCCTGGTAGCGCCTCCATGCTCTGGACACTACACTGACAGACACAGCAAACCTTCTTGCCACAGCTCGCATTGATGTGCCATCCTGGATGAGCTGCACTACCTGAGCCACTTGTGTGGGTTGTAGACTCCGTCTCATGCTACCACTAGAGTGAAACCACCGCCAGCATTCAAAAGTGACCAAAACATCAGCCAGGAAGCATAGGAACTGAGAAGTGGTCTGTGGTCCCCACCTGCAGAACCACTCCTTTATTGGGGGTGTCTTGCTAATTGCCTATAATTTCCACCTGTTGTCTATTCCATTTGCACAACAGCATGTGACATTTATTGTCAATCAGTGTTGCTTCCTAAGTGGACAGTTTGATTTCACAGAAGTGTGATTGACTTGGAGTTACATTGTGTTGTTTAAGTGTTCCCTTTATTTTTTTGAGCAGTGTATATCAACGAATTGGCGAGGGCACTAGAACAGTCTGCAGCACCCGGCCTAACCTTACTAATATCTGAAGTCAAATGTCTACTGTTTGCTTATGATCTGGGGCTTTTGTCCCCAACCATGGAGGACCTACGGCAGCACCTAGATCTTCTGTGCAGATTCTGTCAGACCTTGGCCCTGACAGTAAATCTCAGTAAGTTCCAAAAAAGGTCCAGTTGCCAGGACCACAAATACAAATTCCATCTAGACACTGTTGCCCTAGATCACACAAAAAACGACATACCTCGGTCTAAACATCAGCGCCACAGTTAACCTCCACAAAGCTGTGAACGATCTTAGAGACGAGGCAAGAAGGGCCTTCTGTGCCATCAAAAGGAACATAAAATTTGACATACCAATTAGGACCTTGCAAAAAATACTTAATTATGTTATAGAACCCATTGCCCTTTATGGTTGTGAGGTCTGGGGTCCGCTCGCCAACCAAGAATTGGGACAAACACCAAATTGAAACTCTGCACTCAGAATTCTGCAAAAATATCCTCCCTGTACAACGTAAAATACAAAATAATGCATGCAGAGCAGAATTACGCCGATACCCGCTAATTATCAAAATCCAGAAAAGAGAGGTTAAATTCTACAACCACCTAAAAGGAAGCGATTCCCAAACCTTCCATAACAAAGCCATCACCTACAGAGAGATGAACCTGGAGAAGAGTCCCCTAAGCAAGCTGGTCCTGGGGCTCTGTTCACAAACACAAACAGACCCCACAGAGCCCCAGGACAGCAACACAATTCGACCCAACCAAATCATGAGAAAACAAAAATATAATTACTTGACACATTGGAAAGAATTAACAAAAAAACAGAGCAAACTAGAATGGTATTTGTCCCTAAACAGAGAGTACACAGTGGCAGAATACCTGACCACTGTGACTGACCCAAACTTAAGGAAAGCTTTGACTATGTACAGACTCAGTGAACATAGCCTGGCTATTGAGAAAGGCCGCCGTAGGCAGACCTGGCTCTCAAGAGAAGACAGGCTATGTGCACACTGCGCACAAAATGAGGTGGAAACTGAGCTGCACTTTCTAACCTCCTGCCAAATGTATGACCATATTAGAGACACATATTTCCCTCAGATTACACAGATCCACAAAGAATTCGAAAACTCCCATATCTATTGGGTGAAATACCACAATGTACCATCACAGCAGCAAGTTTTGTGACCTGTTGCCACAAGAAAAGGGCAACCAGTGAAGGATAAACACCATTGTAAATTCAACCCATATTTATGTTTATTTATTTTCCCTTTTGTACTTTAACTATTTGCATATCGTTACAACACTGTACATATGTATAATATGACATTTGTAATGTCTTTATTATTTTGGAACTTCTGTGAGTGAACTGTTTACTGTTCATTTGTATTGTTTATTTAACTTTTGTATATTATCTACCTCACTTGCTTTGGCAATGTTAACATATGTTTCCCATGCCAATAATGTGCCTTGAATTGAATTGACAGAGAGAGAGGTCAGAACAGGATGATGGGGGAGAGAGAGAGAGAGGTCAGAACAGGATGATGGAGAGAGAGAGCAAGAGAGAGAGAGAGGTCAGAACAGGATGATGGAGAGAGAGAGAGAGAGAGAGAGAGAGAGAGAGAGAGAGGTCAGAACAGGATGATGGAGAGAGAGAGTGAGAGAGAGAGAGGTCAGAACAGGATGATGGAGAGAGAGAGAGAGAAAGAGAGAGAGAGGTCAGAACAGGATGATGGAGAGAGAGACAGAGAGAGAGAGAGACAGAGAGAGAGAGGTCAGAATAGGATGATGGAGAGAGAGACAGAGAGAGAGAGAGACAGAGAGAGAGAGGTCAGAATAGGATGATGAGAGAGAGAGAGAGAGGTCAGAACAGGACGATGGAGAGAGAGAGAGGTCAGAATAGGATGATGGAGAGAGAGAGAGAGGTCAGAATAGGATGATGGAGAGAGAGGGAGGTCAGAATAGGATGTTGGAGAGAGAGAGAGAGGTCAGAATAGGATGATGGAGAGAGAGAGACAGAGAGAGAGAGGTCAGAACAGGATGATGGAGAGAGAGAGAGAGAGAGAGAACAGGATGATTCTCCATATTTCACCCAGTAGATATGGGAGTTTATCAAAAGCAGGTTTGTTTTTGAATTCTTTGTGGATCTGTGTAATCTGAGGGAATCTGTCTCTCTCTCACTCCTTCATCCTGTTCTGACCTCTCTCTCTCTGTCTCTCTCTCTCTCCATCATCCTGTACTGACCTCTCTCTCTCTCTCTCTCTCTCTGTCATTCTGTTCTGACCTCTCTCTCTGTCTCTCTCTCTCTCCATCATCCTGTACTGACCTCTCTCTCTCTCTCTCTCTGTCATTCTGTTCTGACCTCTCTCTCTGTCTCTCTCTCTCTCCGTCATCCTGTACTGACCTCTCGCTCTCTCTCTCTCTCTCTCTCTCTCTGTCATTCTGTTCTGACCTCTCTCTCTGTCTCTCTCTCTCTCCGTCATCCTGTACTGACCTCTCTCTCTCTCTCTCTCTCTCCGTCATTCTGTTCTGACCTCTCTCTCTTTCTCTCTCTCCGTCATTCTGTTCTGACCTCTCTCTCTCTCTCGCTCTCTCTCCGTCATTCTGTTCTGACCTCTCTCTCTCCATCATTCTGTTCTGACCTCTCTCTCTCTCCATCATCCTGTACTGACCTCTCTCTCTCTCTCTCTCTCTCTGTCATTCTGTTCTGACCTCTCTCTCTGTCTCTCTCTCTCTCCGTCATCCTGTACTGACCTCTCTCTCTCTCTCTCTCTCCGTCATTCTGTTCTGACCTCTCTCTCTTTCTCTCTCTCCGTCATTCTGTTCTGACCTCTCTCTCTGTCTCTCTCTCTCTCCGTCATTCTGTACTGACCTCTCTCTCTCCATCATTCTGTTATGACCTCTCTCTCTCTCCATCATTCTGTTATGACCTCTCTCTCTCTGTCATTCTGTTCTGACCTCTCTCTCTGTCTCTCTCTCTCTCTGTCTCTCTCTCTGTCATTCTGTTCTGACCTCTCTCTCTGTCTCTCTCTCTGTCATTCTGTTCTGACCTCTCTCTCTGTCTCTCTCTCTGTCATTCTGTTCTGACCTCTCTCTCTGTCTCTCTCTCTGTCATTCTGTTCTGACCTCTCTCTCTCCATCATTCTGTTATGACCTCTCTCTCTCTGTCATTCTGTTATGACCTCTCTCTCTGTCTCTCTCTCTGTCATTCTGTTCTGACCTCTCTCTCTGTCTCTCTCTCTGTCATTCTGTTCTGACCTCTCTCTCTGTCTCTCTCTCTGTCATTCTGTTCTGACCTCTCTCTGTCTCTCTCTCTCCATCATTCTGTTCTGACCTCTCTCTCTGTCTCTCTCTCTGTCATTCTGTTCTGACCTCTCTCTGTCTCTCTCTCTGTCATTCTGTTATGAACTCTCTCTCTTGTCTCTCTCTCTCCGTCATCCTGTTCTGAACTCTCCCTGTCTCTATCGCTCTCCGTCATTCTGTTCTGACCTCTCTCTCTGTCTCTCTCTCTGTCATTCTGTTCTGACCTCTCTCTGTCTCTCTCTCTCCATCATTCTGTTCTGACCTCTCTCTCTGTCTCTCTCTCTGTCATTCTGTTCTGACCTCTCTCTCTGTCTCTCTCTCTGTCATTCTGTTATGAACTCTCTCTCTTGTCTCTCTCTCTCCATCATCCTGTTCTGACCTCTCAATTCAATTCAATTGACTTTATTCACATGGCAAGTTCATTATTACTTACATTGTCAAAGTTACATATACACAAAGTATACATATAGAATGTATATATATATATATATATATATATATATATATATATATATATATATATATATATATATATATATATATATATATATAAAATATACATATATTTATATATAAATAAATGGTGGGACCAACAGCAGTAATAATAGTAGTAGTGGACATGGGATTACCATTAACAACAACAATATTAATCAGAACAACAATACATTAAAGCAATGGTAGTAGACCAGTCTCAACCTGACTGAGAAGACACATGACATGGTATGAAAGACTAAACTAAATGGGAAATATTATTGATATTACGTTACACTTTTCACTGGCTGTCCCTCAGGTTGTGGCAGGTGGACACATAGTTGGCTTTTCACCCAATAAATATTAGATTTTTTCTTCATCTTTTATAGTTTCAAATTCTTTGTATTGAATTATAATTTTGGGAAAGAAATACTCTCTTAGGTCTGAGTATTTGTCACAGTGTAATAGGAAATGCAGCTCTGTCTCTACCTCTCCCCTGGAGCAGAGTGAGCACAGCCTGTCCTCTCTGGGCAGCCAGGTTTGTCTGTGACGACCAGTCTCTATAGCCAGACTGTGCTCACTGAGTCTGTACCTAGTCAATGTTTTCCTCAGTTTTCTATCAGTCACAGTGGTCAGATAGTCTGCCACCATGTACTGTCTGTTTAGAGCCAAATAGCATTGAAGTTTATTTAGATTTTTTGTCATGTCTTTCCAATAGGTGATATATTTTTCTTTTTGTTTTGTGATGATTTGGTTGGGCCAGATTTTCTGAGTGCTGTCCTGAGGCTCTACTGGGTTGGTTTGGGTTAGTGAACTGAACCTCAGAACCAGCTGGCTGAGTGCTGTCCTGAGTCTCTATGGGGTTGGTTTGGGTTAGTGAACTGAGCCTCAGAACCAGCTGGCTGAGTGCTGTCCTGAGGCTCTACTGGGTTGGTTTGGGTTAGTGAACTGAGCCTCAGAACCAGCTGGCTGAGTGCTGTCCTGAGTCTCTATGGGGTTGGTTTGGGTTAGTGAACTGAACCTCAGAACCAGCTGGCTGAGTGCTGTCCTGAGTCTCTATGGGGTTGGTTTGGGTTAGTGAACTGAACCTCAGAACCAGCTGGCTGAGGGAACTCTTCTCTTGTTTCATCTCTTGACATTGTAGAGCTGTGTGATGAAGTGTGATGAAGATGGTTGTAAAATGTGCTGGCTCTTTTTTCTATTTGAATGAGGAGGGGGTATTGCCCCAGTTCTGCTCTACAGGCGTTATTTAGAGTTCTTCTTTGTACTTGCAACACAGTCTTGAAAAACTCTGCATGCAGTATTTCAATAGGATGTTTGTCCCATTTGGTAAATTCATTATTAGAGAGAGGACCCCATACTTCACTGCCATATAGAGCAATTGGTTCTATAACCGATTGGAAAGTTTTGAGCCAGATTCTAATTGGAATTTCGATTTTGGATGTTCCTTTTAATGGCATCTTCTTGCTTTGTCTCTCAGCTCGTTCACATGTGAAAGCTTCCTGTGTTGCTGATATTTAGTCCTAGATATGTGTAGTTTTTGGTGTGTTCTAATAGAACTGTGTCCAAATAGAATTTATATTTGTCATCCTGATTTCTGGACCTTTTTTGGAATATCATTATATATATTTTTTTTAGGTTAATGGTCAGAGCCCAGGTCTGACAGAACCTGTGAAGACGATCTAGGTGCTGCTGTAACCCCTCTTTAGTGGGAGACAGTAGAACCAGGTCGTCTGCGTATAGAGACACTTGCTTTCAGTGTTGTGTAGGGTGATACCAGGTGCTGCCGATTCTTCTAATGTTTTTTGCCAATTCATTAATGTAGATGTTAAATAGTGTTGGACTTATTGGGCAGCCCTGTTTCACTCCTCATCCCTGAGAGAAGAAGTCTGTTTGCTTGTTGCCAATTTTAACTGCACATTTGTTTTTAGTGTACATTGATTTAATAACATCATATGTTTTCCCTCCAATACCACTTTCTATTAGTTTATAAAAAATACCTTCGTGACAAATTGAATCAAAACTTTCTTGAAATCTACAGAACACGAGTACATTTTGCCTTTGTTTGGTTTACTTGTTTGTCAATTAGAGTGTGGATGGTGTAAATGTGGTCTGTTGTACGATCATTTTTTAGAAATCCAATCTGAATTCTGCTCAGGACGTTGTGTTCATCAAGGAAATGATGTAGTCTGCTATTTATAATTCTGCAGAGAATTTTCCCCAAGTTGCTGTTAACGCAAATTCCTCTGTAATCTTATAGATTGGTGTGATCAATCCCTGGTTCCAAATATCGGGGAAAATACCTGCAGTGAGGATAATGTTGAAGAGTTTGAGTATAGCCAATTTGAATTTGTGGTCTGTATATTTGATCATTTCATTTAAAATACCATCAGCACCACAGGCCTTTTTGGGTTGGAGAGTGCATATTTTTTCCAATATTTCTTCTTCTGTAATTGGGGTATCCACAGGATTCTGATAGTTGATTTCTAATGTGCTGTTCCTTTTTTGTTGTTAGGGTATGTTTGTATTGCTTTAGTGTTTCCCCACACTGAAGGCATATATTTTTGTTGTCTGGTTCTCTGTGTTTTTGATTAGATATATTTCTCAATTACTTAGCTTTTTGCAATTATTATCAAACCATTTTTCATTATCTGTTATTTCTGGTTTGCTCTTATGCTTCTTTAGATTAGCCAAGGAGGCTAATTTCTCAAATATAAAGTTGATGTTCCAAATGGCCAAATTTACTGAGAGAGGTGTTAGTGGACTGACTGTGAAGGCTCTGAGAGACTCTGGGTTGAGGTCGGTGAGGAAGTAGTCTACAGTACTGCTGCCAAGGGATGAGCTGTAGGTGTACCTACCAAAAGAGTCCCCTCTCAGCCTACCATTGACTATGTACAGACCCAGTGTTCGACAGAGCTTCACGAGCTGTACTCCATTTCTGTTTTTCACTTTGTCATAGTTGTTTCTGGGGGGGGGGGGGGTATGTGGGGAGGAAAAGGTTGTTGCTTCCTGGTAGGTGTTTATCCCCATGACTGTTAATAGTGTCTGTTCAACCAGTAGGTTGCTTTGGGCCTGAAAGTGACTAATTTCCCCCTCTAGAATGGAGAAAATCTCTTCATTGAAGTAGGGTGACTCTGAGGGGGGAATGTATGTGGCACAGAGGAAGACGTTTTTATCTGTCAAGATAGCCTCCTTGTCCAGAGTCTCTGCCCTGTCCTGAGTCTCTGCCCTGTCCTGAGTCTCTGCCCTGTCCAGAGTCTCTGCCCTGTCCTGAGTCTCTGCCCTGTCCTGAGTCTCTGCCCTGTCTGATTCCTTTTAATGTAGTGGATGGTAGGATGATCTCCCTATAACCTAGTGGACAGCCAGTGGAAACATCACCTCTGCACCATGTTTCCTGGAGTTCTACAATATCAACATCATCAATTTCTTTCAGGAAGTCTGGGTTTCTGCTCTTTAGCCCAAAAGCAGAGGACTTCAATCCTTGTAAATTCCAACATGCAACGTAAAAAGATTTCATAACTTTTTTTTCTTCTTTAACTTCAAAATGAGACAAACACTCACAATCCAACAATAACTATTAAAATAGGATTTTTCAATTAACGTAAACTCTTATTATGCAAATGTGATTTGTTTATCATTTAAGATAGTATTTGTGTCATGCCACTTGGGTGGATGTAGTGTGAGGAGGGTGGAGTTGTTGTGCTCGTCTTACCATGACCCTCGGCCTATCACATGTGAGCATAGTAGACTCAGCATGTGTTTAATGACCTATCACATGTGAGCATAGTAGACTCAGCATGTGTTTAATGACCTATCACGTGAGCATAGTAGACTCAGCATGTGTTTAATGGCCTATCACATGTGAGCATAGTAGACTCAGCATGTGTTTAATGGCCTATCACATGTGAGCATAGTAGACTCAGCATGTGTTTAATGACCTATCACATGTGAGCATAGTAGACTCAGCATGTGTTTAATGACCTATCACATGTGAGCATAGTAGACTCAGCATGTGTTTAATGTCACTCATTTGGTTGGTGGGGGCTGGGCCAGTTGCTCCTCTCACAGCCTGTGCGTAGCTCTGCCTGCTGGGCTGTGGCTCCTCCACGTGAGGGTCTGTGGTGGGGGGGGGGGGGGGGGGGGGGGCATGGGGTGGGAGGCCTCGTCTGGGTGGTCTGTGCTGTACTGGTTGTGGTGAGCATTGAGGTTGGTGGTGCTGTGGTCGTGGCTGGGGGGTCCAGGGTGCTGGTCCGGGGTGTTATCTCAGCGGGGTGGAGATTGTTCCTGGGTGGAGAGGTCGGGCTGCGGTTTAAAGCGACGTCCTTGAGAGTCTTGGCAAGGATGGGGACTGTCTCCCTGTACAGGTGAACATGGTCATAGCCTTCCCTGTAGCTCAGTTGGTAGAGCATGGTGTTTGCAACGCCAGGGTTGTGGGTTCGTTTCCCACGGGGGGCCAGCAAAAAAAAAAAATGTATGAAATTGTATGAAATGTATGCATTCACTACTGTAAGTTGCTCTGGATAAGAGCGTCTGCTAAATGACTAAAATGTAAAATGTAAAAAATGTTATAGAGACAGTCCAGATGGAGGGTGGGATGGTGGGCCAGGTGTACATTGGGTCGCAGGGCACAGTCCTGGGAGAGGCTGGCGTTTATTCTTTGGACTGTGGCAGGGTGGAAGTCCTTCCTCTGTAGAAGGGTTGACACCACGATTCTTGAGTTGGAGAAGATTTCCGAGGCCTTCTCAATCACTCCCCGTAGTGAAGTCGCCACCCTCTCCTGCTGAGCACGCAGGTCGTTGCTTCCGGTGTGTATGATTATGTGGCTTGGCGACCCGAGATTGGCCTTATCAAGCAGCTCCATGGCACTCTGCGTTGTTGGGCACCACACCGTTCTCCTTTTGTGTCGAGGGAAAAGTGTATTCTCCTGAACAAACTTCCCATTTGAGTCCATTAACAGGACGATGTCAGCCAGTCTTCTGGACTGGAGGGGGCAGAGGGGGGGTTGGTGGGGGTGTGCTTGGTCTGTGCCGGTGCCGCTGTCAGTGGGAGGCTGTTCTGTGGGCTGGGGAGGAGGGGTGCAGCAGGCAGGGCTGGGGAGGCCTGGCTGGTTGAGCTGGGCTCCTCTGCTGTGTGAGGGCAGGGCTGGGGAGGCCTGGCCGGTTGAGCTGGGCTCCTCTGCTGTGTGAGGGCAGGGCTGGGGAGGCCTGGCTGGTTGAGCTGGGCTCCTCTGCTGTGTGGGGGCAGGGCTGGGGAGGCCTGGCTGGTTGAGCTGGGCTCCTCTGCTGTGTGGGGGCAGGGCTGGGGAGGCCTGGCTGGTTGAGCTGGGCTCCTCTGCTGTGTGAGTTCAGGGCTGGGGAGGCCTGGCTGGTTGAGCTGGGCTCCTCTGCTGTGTGAGGGCAGGGCTGGGGAGGCCTGGCTGGTTGAGCTGGGCTCCTCTGCTGTGTGGGGGCAGGGCTGGGGAGGCCTGGCTGGTTGAGCTGGGCTCCTCTGCTGTGTGGGGGCAGGGCTGGGGAGGCCTGGCTGCTTGAGCTGGGCTCCTCTGCTGTGTGGGGGCAGGGCTGGGGAGGCCTGGCTGGTTGAGCTGGGCTCCTCTGCTGTGTGAGGGCAGGGCTGGGGAGGCCTGGCCGGTTGAGCTGGGCTCCTCTGCTGTGTGAGGGCAGGGCTGG
The DNA here is from genome assembly GCF_965601325.2 of Salmo salar. NCBI lineage: Eukaryota > Metazoa > Chordata > Actinopteri > Salmoniformes > Salmonidae > Salmo > Salmo salar. The sequence continues at coordinate 44,370,270 of NC_138309.1, read as the reverse complement.
GGAGGCCTGGCTGGTTGAGCTGGGCTCCTCTGCTGTGTGAGGGCAGGGCTGGGGAGGCCTGGCCGGTTGAGCTGGGCTCCTCTGCTGTGTGAGGGCAGGGCTGGGGAGGCCTGGCTGGTTGAGCTGGGCTCCTCTGCTGTGTGGGGGCAGGGCTGGGGAGGCCTGGCCGGTTGAGCTGGGCTCCTCTGCTGTGTGAGTTCAGGGCTGGGGAGGCCTGGCCGGTTGAGCTGGGCTCCTCTGCTGTGTGAGTTCAGGGCTGGGGAGGCCTGGCTGGTTGAGCTGGGCTCCTCTGCTGTGTGAGGGCAGGGCTGGGGAGGCCTGGCTGCTTGAGCTGGGCTCCTCTGCTGTGTGAGGGCAGGTCATAGAGTGGTGATCAAGCTGCTCCTGCAGCCTGTTCTCTGACCTCTCTCTATGTCTCTCTCTCTCCATTGTCCTGTTCTGATCTCTCTCTCTCTCTCTCTCTCTCTCTCTCTCTCTCTCACACTCTCTCTCCATCGTCCTGTTCTGATCTCTCTCTCTCCATAATCCTGTTCTGACCTCTCTCTCTCTCACACTCTCTCTCCATCATCCTGTTCTGATCTCTCTCTCTCCATCATCCTGTTCTGACCTCTTCCTCTCTGTCACTCTCTCTCCATCGTCCTGTTCTGATCTCTCTCTCCATCATCCTGTTCTGAACTCTTTCTCTCTGTCTCTCTCAGTCTCTCTCTGTCTCTGCAGGCACAGCAATAGTCTCTCTGGTCTCTCTGTCTCTCTCTCTCTCTCTGCAGGCACAGCAATAGTCTCTCTGTCTCTCTCTGTCTATCTCTCTGTCTCTCTCTGCAGGCACAGCAATGGTCTCTCTGGTCTCTCTGTCTCTCTCTCTGTCTCTCTCTGCACGCACAGCAGTAGTCAATCTGGTCCTGTGAAGTAGAGAGAGGCATGGGTCTGTTATGTAACAATGTATAGAGATGCTCCTCATTCTGAGCAGTCATGCGAGAGAGAGAGAGAGAGAGAGAGAGAGAGAGAGAGAGTATTCTAATCAGGGCTGTGAAGACTACTGATGCCCTCCCTGACCTCCACCCCTCTGGAGATTCCACAGGCTGCAGGATATTGTGGGAGGAGGGTTGAATGTGAATTATTTAATGAAGCAATGAATAAATGAATGAATTCATTTGATTCGACAAAAGTGCTATCTACAACCTAAAGGCTTTTTCTGCTATCCCCATAGGAGAACCCTTCGAAGAACCCTTTTTTGTTCAGGTAGAACACCTTTCCACAGAGGGTTCTACATGGAACCCAAAAGAGTTCTACGTGGAACCAAAAAGGGTTCTCCTTGGAACCAAAATGGGTTGTCCTATCGAGATGGATGAACAATAATTTTGGAACCCTTTTTTCTAAGTGTGTATGGAACCCAGGAATCCCTGGAAAACAGCGGCAGTTGTTACTGATTGGACTTTCCTGGCTAAATTAATGAATGAAGTCTGTTGTTGTGGATGACAGGAGAAAAGCTTAATTAATTGTATTGAATGACAGCAGAAAACCCCAATTAATTGTATTGAATGACAGCAGAAAAAAAAAATGAATTGTATTGAATGACAGGAGAAAAGCCCAATTCATTATATTGAATGAGGAGAAAAGCCCAATTCATTATATTGAATGAGGAGAAAAGCACAATTCGTTATATTGAATGAGGACAAAAGCCCAGTTCATTTTATTGAATGAGGAGAAAAGCCCAATTCATTATATTGAATGAGGAGAAAAGCCCAATTCATTATGTTGAATGAGGAGAAAAGCCCAATTCATTATGTTGAATGACAGGAGAAAAGCCCAATTCATTATATTGAATGAGGAGAAAACCCCAATTCATTATATTGAATGAGGAGAAAATCCCAATTCATTATGTTGAATAAGGAGAAAAACCAAATTCATAATATTGAATGACAGCAGAAAAGCCCAATTCGTTATATTGAATGAGGAGAAAAGTCCAATTCATTGTATTGAATGACAGGAGAAAACCCAAATTCATTGTATTGAATGACAGGAGAAAACCCAAATTCATTGTATTGAATGACAGGAGAAAACCCCAATTCATTATGTTGAATGACAGGAGAAAAGCCCAATTCATTATATTGAATGACAGGAGAAAAGCCCAATTCATTATATTGAATGACAGGAGAAAAGCCCAATTCATTATATTGAATGACAGGAGAAAAGCCCAATTCATTATATTGAATGACAGCAGAAAAGCCCAATTCATTATATTGAATGAGGAGAAAAGCCCAATTCATTATGTTGAATGAGGAGAAAAGCCCAATTCATTATATTGAATGAGGAGAAAAGCCCAATTCATTATATTGAATGAGGAGAAAAGCCCAATTCATTATGTTGAATGAGGAGAAAAGCCCAATTCATTATATTGAATGACAGGAGAAAAGCCCAATTCATTATATTGAATGACAGGAGAAAAGCCCAATTCATTATATTGAATGACAGGAGAAAAGCCCAATTCATTATATTGAATGACAGCAGAAAAGCCCAATTCATTATATTGAATGAGGAGAAAAGCCCAATTCGTTATATTGAATAAGGAGAAAAGCCCAGTTCATTTTATTGAATGAGGAGAAAAGCCCAATTCATTATATTGAATGAGGAGAAAAGCCCAATTCATTATGTTGAATGACAGGAGAAAAGCCCAATTCATTATATTGAATGAGGACAAAACCCCAATTCATTATATTGAATGAGGAGAAAAGCCCAGTTCATTATGTTGAATAAGGAGAAAAGCCCAATTCATTATATTGAATGCCAGGAGAAAAGCCCAATTCATTATGTTGAATGAGGAGAAAAGCCAACTTCATTATATTGAATGACAGGAGAAAAGCCCAATTCATTATATTGAATGACTGGAGAAAAGCCCAATTCATTATAATGAATGAGGAGAAAAGCCCAATTCATTATGTTGAATGACAGCAGAAAAGACCAATTCATTATGTTGAATGAGGAGAAAAGCCCAGTTCATTATGTTGAATAAGGAGAAAAGCCAAATTCATTATATTGAATGAGGAGAAAAGCCCAATTTGTTATATTGAATGAGGAGAAAAGCCCAATTCATTATATTGAATGAGGAGAAAATCCCAATTCATTATGTTGAATGACAGCAGAAAAGCCCAATTCATTATGTTGAATGACAGGAGAAAAGCCCAATTCATTATATTGAATGACAGGAGAAAAGCCCAATTCATTATGTTGAATGACAGGAGAAAAGCCCAATTCATTATGTTGAATGACAGGAGAAAGGCCCAATTCATTATGTTGAATGAGGAGAAAAGCCCATTTCATTATGTTGAATGAGGAGAAAAGCCCAATTCATTATATTGAATGTACAGAAAAGCCCAATTAATTTTATTGAATGAGGAGAAAAGCCCAATTCATTATATTGAATGACAAGAAAAGCCCAATTCATTATATTGAATGAGGAGAAAAGCCCAATTCGTTATATTGAATGAGGAGAAAAGCCCAATTCGTTATATTGAATGAGGAGAGAAGCCCAATTCATTATATTGAATGAGGAGAAAAGCCCAATTCATTATATTGAATGAGGAGAAAAGCCCAATTCATTATATTGAATGAGGAGAAAAGCCCAATTCATTGTATTGAATGAGGAGAAAAGCCCAATTCATTATATTGAATGACAGGAGAAAAGCCCAATTCATTATATTGAATGAGGAGAAAAGCCCAATTAATTTTATTGAATGAGGAGAAAAGCCCAATTCATTATATTGAATGAGGAAAAAAGCCCAATTCGTTATATTGAATGACAGGAAAAAAGCCCAATTCATCATATTGAATGAGGAGAAAAGCCCAATTCATTATATTGAACGAGGAGAAAAGCCCAATTCATTATATTGAATGACAGGAGAAAAGCCCAATTCATTATATTGAATGAGGAGAAAAGCCCAGTTCATTATGTTGAATGAGGAGAAAAGCCCAGTTCATTATATTGAATGAGGAGAAAAGCCCAATTCATTATATTGAATGAGGAGAAAAGCCCAATTCATTATATTGAATGACAGGAGAAAAGCCCAATTCATTATGTTGAATGAGGAGAAAAGCCCAATTCATTATAATGAATGACAGGAGAAAAGCCCAATTCATTACATTTACATTTACATTTAAGTCATTTAGCAGACGCTCTTATCCAGAGCGACTTACAAATTGGTGCATTCACCTTATAATATCCAGTGGAACAACCACTTTACAATAGTGCATCTAAATCATTTTACGGGGGGGTTAGAAGGATTACTTTATCCTATCCCAGGTATTCCTTAAAGAGGTGGGGTTTCAGGTGTCTCCGGGAGGTGGTGATTGACTCCGCTGTCCTGGCGTCGTGAGGGAGCTTGTTCCACCATTGGGGTGCCAGAGCAGCGAACAGTTTTGACTGGGCTGAGCGGGAACTGTGCTTCCTCAGAGGTAGGGAGGCGAGCAGGCCAGAGGTGGATGAACGCAGTGCCCTTGTTTGGGTGTAGGGCCTGATCTGAGCCTGAAGGTACGGAGGTGCCGTTCCCCTCACAGCTCCGTAGGCAAGCACCATGGTCTTGTAGCGGATGCGAGCTTCGACTGGAAGCCAGTGGAGAGAGCGGAGGAGCGGGGTGACGTGAGAGAACTTGGGAAGGTTGAACACCAGACGGGCTGCGGCGTTCTGGATGAGTTGTAGGGGTTTAATGGCACAGGCAGGGAGCCCAGCCAACAACGAGTTGCAGTAATCCAGACGGGAGATGACAAGTGCCTGGATTAGGACCTGCGCCGCTTCCTGTGTGAGGCAGGGTCGTACTCTGCGAATGTTGGAGAGCATGAACCTACAGGATCGGGTCACCGCCTTGATGTTAGTGGAGAACGACAGGGTGTTGTCCAGGGTCACGCCGAGGCTCTTAGCACTCTGGGAGGAGGACACAAGGGAGTTGTCAACCGTGATGGCGAGATCATGGAACGGGCAGTCCTTCCCCGGGAGGAAGAGCAGCTCCGTCTTGCCGAGGTTCAGCTTGAGGTGGTGATCCGTCATCCACACTGATATGTCTGCCAGACATGCAGAGATGCGATTCGCCACCTGGTTGTCAGAAGGGGGAAAGGAGAAGATTAATTGTGTGTCATCTGCATAGCAATGATATGAGAGACCATGTGAGGATATGACAGAGCCAAGTGACTTGGTGTATAGCGAGAATAGGAGTGGGCCTAGAACAGAGCCCTGGGGGACACCAGTGGTGAGAGCACGTGGTGCGGAGACAGATTCTCGCCACGCCACCTGGTAGGAGCGACCTGTCAGGTAGGACGCAATCCAAGCGTGGGCCGCGCCGGAGATTCCCAGCTCGGAGAGGGTGGAGAGGAGGATCTGATGGTTCACGGTATCAAAGGCAGCAGATAGATCTAGAAGGATGAGAGCAGAGGAGAGAGAGTTAGCTTTAGCAGTGCGGAGAGCCTCCGTGACACAGAGAAGAGCAGTCTCAGTTGAATGCCCAGTCTTGAAACCTGACTGATTAGGATCAAGAAGGTCATTCTGAGAGAGATAGCAAGAGAGCTGGCCAAGGACGGCACGTTCAGTTTTGGAGAGAAAGGAGAGAAGGGATACTGGTCTGTAGTTGTTGACATCGGAGGGATCGAGTGTAGGTTTTTTCAGAAGGGGTGCAACTCTCGCTCTCTTGAAGACGGAAGGGACGTAGCCAGCGGTCAAGGATGAGTTGATGAGCGAGGTGAGGTAGGGGAGAAGGTCTCCGGAAATGGTCTGGAGAAGAGAGGAGGGGATAGGGTCAAGTGGGCAGGTTGTTGGGCGGCCGGCCGTCACAAGACGCAAGATTTCATCTGGAGAGAGAGGGGAGAAAGAGGTCAAAGCACAGGGTAGGGCAGTGTGAGCAGGACCAGCGGTGTCGTTTGACTTAGCAAACGAGGATCGGATGTCGTCAACCTTCTTTTCAAAATGGTTGACGAAGTCATCCGCAGAGAGGGAGGAGGGGGGGGGGAGGGGGAGGAGGATTCAGGAGGGAGGAGAAGGTAGCAAAGAGCTTCCTAGGGTTAGAGGCAGATGCTTGGAGTTTAGGGTGGTAGAAAGTGGCTTTAGCAGCAGAGACAGAAGAGGAAAATGTAGAGAGGAGGGAGTGAAAGGATGCCAGGTCCGCAGGGAGGCGAGTTTTCCTCCATTTCCGCTCGGCTGCCCGGAGCCCTGTTCTGTGAGCTCGCAGTGAGTCGTCGAGCCACGGAGCAGGAGGGGAGGACCGAGCCGGTGTGGAGCGTTTGTATGGCCTGTGCAGAGGGGAGAGAACAGGGATAGACAGACACATAGTAGACAAGCTACAGAAGAGGCTACGCTAATGCAAAGGAGATTGGAATGCAAAAATCTTATTGACTAAAATGATACAGTACTGCTGGCTGGTGGAGTAGGCTAGCTAGCAGTGGCTGCGTTGTTGACTTTGAACGTGTAGCTGGCTAGGTAACCTCGATACTTTATATTGAATGACAGGAGAAAAGCCCAATTCATTATAATGAATGAGGAGAAAAGCCCAATTTATATGTTGAATGACAGCAGAAAAGCCCAATTCATTATGTTTAATGAGGAGAAAAGCCCAGTTCATTATGTTGAATAAGGAGAAAAGCCAAATTCATAATATTGAATGACAGCAGAAAAGCCCAATTCATTATATTGAATGAGGAGAAAAGTCCAATTCATTATTTTGAATGAGTAGAAAAGCCCAATTCATTATATTGAATGAGGAGAAAAGCCCAATTCATTATATTGAATGAGGAGAAAAGCCCAATCCATTATATTGAATGACAGGAGAAAAGCCCAATTCATTATATTGAATGAGGAGAAAAGCCCAATTAATTATGTTGAATGAGAAGAAAAGCCCAATTCTTTATATTGAATGAGGAGAAAAGCCCAATTCATTATATTCAATGAGGAGAAAATCCCAATTCATAATATTGAATGTGGACAAAAGCCCAAATAATTTTATTGAATGAGGAGAAAAGCCCAATTCATTATATTGAATGAGGAGAAAAGCCCAGTTCATTATATTGAATGAGGAGAAAATCCCAATTCATTATGTTGAATGACAGCAGAAAAGCCCAATTAATTATATTGAATGAGGAGAAAAGCCCAATTCATTATATTGAATGAGGAGAAAAGCCCAATTCATTATATTGAATGAGGAGAAAAGCCCAATTCATTATATTGAATGAGGAGAAAAGCCCAATTCATTATATTGATTGAGGAGAAAAGCCCAATTCATTATATTGAATGACGAGAAAATCCCAATTCATTATGTTGAATGACAGCAGAAAAGCCCAATTCATTATGTTTAATGAGGAGAAAATCCCCGTTCATTATGATGAATAAGGAGAAAAGCCAAATTCATTATATTGAATGACAGCAGAAAAGCCCAATTCATTATATTGAATGAGGAGAAAAGCCCAATTCATTATTTTGAATGAGGAGAAAAGCCCAATTATTTATATTGAACGAGGAGAAAAGCCCAATTAATTATATTGAATGACAGGAGAAAAGCCCAATTCATTATATTGAATGACAGGAGAAAAGCCCAATTCATTATATTGAATGAGGAGAAAAGCCCAATTCATTATATTGAATGAGGAGAAAAGCCCAGTTCATTATATTGAATGAGGAGAAAAGCCCAATTCATTATATTGAATGAGGAGAAAATCCCAATTCATTATGTTGTATGACAGCAGAAAAGCCCAATTCATTATATTGAATGAGGAGAAAAGCCCAATTCATTATATTGAATGAGGAGAAAATCCCAATTCATTATGTTGTATGACAGCAGAAAAGCCCAATTCATTATATTGAATGAGGAGAAAAGCCCAATTCATTATATTGAATGAGGAGAAAAGCCCAATTCATTATATTGAATGAGGAGAAAAGCCCAATTCATTATATTGAATGAGGAGAAAAGCCCAATTCATTATATTGATTGAGGAGAAAAGCCCAATTCATTATATTGAATGACGAGAAAATCCCAATTCATTATGTTGAATGACAGCAGAAAAGCCCAATTCATTATGTTTAATGAGGAGAAAATCCCCGTTCATTATGATGAATAAGGAGAAAAGCCCAATTCATTATATTGAATGAGGAGAAAAGCCCAATTCATTATTTTGAATGAGGAGAAAAGCCCAATTATTTATATTGAACGAGGAGAAAAGCCCAATTCATTATATTGAATGAGGAGAAAAGCCCAATTCATTATATTGAATGACAGGAGAAAAGCCCAATTCATTATATTGAATGACAGGAGAAAAGCCCAATTCATTATATTGAATGAGGAGAAAAGCCCAGTTCATTATATTGAATGAGGAGAAAAGCCCAATTCATTATATTGAATGAGGAGAAAAGCCCAATTCATTATGTTGAATGACAGGAGAAAAGCCCAGTTCATTATATTGAATGAGGAGAAAATCCCAATTCATTATGTTGAATGACAGCAGAAAAGCCCAATTCATTATATTGAATGACAGGAGAAAAGCCCAGTTCATTATATTGAATGAGGAGAAAAGCCCAATTCATTATATTGAATGAGGAGAAAAGCCCAATTCATTATATTGAATGACGAGAAAATCCCAATTCATTATGTTGAATGACAGCAGAAAAGCCCAATTCATTATGTTGAATGAGGAGAAAATCCCCGTTCATTATGATGAATAAGGAGAAAAGCCAAATTCATTATATTGAATGACAGCAGAAAAGCCAAATTCATTATATTGAATGACAGCAGAAAAGCCCAATTCATTATATTGAATGAGGAGAAAAGCCCAATTCATTATTTTGAATGGGGAGAAAAGCCCAATTATTTATATTGAACGAGGAGAAAAGCCCAATTCATTATATTGAATGAGGAGAAAAGCCCAATTCATTATATTGAATGACAGGAGAAAAGCCCAATTCATTATATTGAATGCTAGGAGAAAAGCCCAATTCATTATATTGAATGTGGAGAAAAGCCCAGTTCATTATATTGAATGAGGAGAAAAGCCCAATTCATTATATTGAATGAGGAGAAAAGCCCAATTCATTATGTTGAATGACAGGAGAAAAACCCAGTTCATTATGTTGAATGACAGGAGAAAAGCCCAGTTCATTATATTGAATGAGGAGAAAAGCCCAATTCATTATATTGAATGACAGCAGAAAAGCCTAATTCATTATATTGAATGACAGGAGAAAAGCCCAGTTCATTATATTGAATGAGGAGAAAAGCCCAATTCATTATATTGAATGACAGGAGAAAAGCCCAATTTATTATATTGAATGAGGAGAAAAGCCCAATTCATTATATTGAATGAGGAGAAAAGCCCAGTTCATTATATTGAATGAGGAGAAAAGCCCAATTCATTATTTTGAATGAGGAGAAAAGCCCAATTCATTATGTTGAATGACAGGTGAAAAGCCCAGTTCATTATATTGAATGAGGAGAAAAGCCCAATTCATTATATTGAATGAGGAGAAAATCCCAATTCATTATATTGAATGAGGAGAAAAGCCCAATTCATTATATTGAATGACAGGAGAAAAACCCCAATTCATTATGTTGAATGAGGAGAAAAGCCCACTTCATTATATTGAATGACAGGAGAAAAGCCCAATTCATTATATTGAATGACAGGAGAAAAGCCCAATTCATTATATTGAATGACAGGAGAAAAGCCCAATTCATTATGTTGAATGACAGCAGAAAAGCCCAATTCATTATGTTGAATGAGGAAAAAAGCCCAATTCATTATATTGAATTACAGGAGAAAAGCCCAATTCATTATATTGAATGAGGAGAAAAGCCCAGTTCATTATATTGAATGAGGAGAAAAGCCCAATTCATTATTTTGAATGAGGAGAAAAGCCCAATTCATTATGTTGAATGACAGGTGAAAAGCCCAGTTCATTATATTGAATGAGGAGAAAAGCCCAATTCATTATATTGAATGAGGAGAAAATCCCAATTCATTATATTGAATGAGGAGAAAAGCCCAATTCATTATATTGAATGACAGGAGAAAAACCCCAATTCATTATGTTGAATGAGGAGAAAAGCCCACTTCATTATATTGAATGACAGGAGAAAAGCCCAATTCATTATATTGAATGACAGGAGAAAAGCCCAATTCATTATATTGAATGACAGGAGAAAAGCCCAATTCATTATGTTGAATGACAGCAGAAAAGCCCAATTCATTATGTTGAATGAGGAAAAAAGCCCAATTCATTATATTGAATTACAGGAGAAAAGCCCAATTCATTATATTGAATGAGGAGAAAAGCCCAATTCATTATATTGAATGAGGAGAAAATCCCAATTCATTATGTTGAATGACAGCAGAAAAGCCCAATGCATTATATTGAATGACAGGAGAAAAGCCCAATTCATTATATTGAATGAGGAGAAAAGCCCAATTCATTATATCGAATGACAGGAGAAAGGCCCAATTCATTATGTTGAATGACAGGAGAAAAGCCCAATTCATTATGTTGAATGAGGAGAAAAGCCCAGTTCATTATTTTGAATGAGGAGAAAAGCCCAGTTCATAATATTGAATGAGGAGAAAAGTCCAATTAATTTTATTGAATGAGGAGAAAAGCCCAATTCATTATGTTGAATGAGGAGAAAAGCCCAATTCGTTATATTGAATGAGGAGAAAAGCCCGATTCATTATATTGAATGACAGGAGGAAAGCCCAATTCATTATATTGAATGAGGAGAAAAGCCCAATTCATTATATTGAATGAGGAGAAAAGCCTAATTCGTTATGTTGACTTTTTGGATGCGATGGTCACAGTTATCTCACAGTCAACATATGCAGTAGGCAGTTGCATGGTGTGTGTGTGTGTGTGTGTGTGTGTGTGTGTGTGTGTGTGTGTGTGTGTGTGTGTGTGTGTGTGTGTGTGTGTGTGTGTGTGTGTGTGTGTGTGTGTGTGTGTGTGTGTGTGTGTGTGTGTAACATGTGTGTCTCTGTCGTGTCTAGCAGTACCAGGACAGTAACATGCAGAACGTGGTTCATGACCTCACCAGTTATCTGGAACAGCGGCTGGACCCTGGAGGAGACAACAAGCTCCTTTTCTATGACTTGTGCACCATCATCAAAACAGGTGGGTCACACACACATTGCACACACATGACACACACACACACACACACATATAACACACACATTCATAACACACACATAACACACACAGCACACACACACACACACACACACACACACACACACACACACACACACACACACACACACACACACACACACAGACACACACAGACACACACAGACACACACACACACTCTCACACACACACACACACACACACACACACACTGACACACACACACACACACACACACACACACACACACACAGACACAGACACTTAATCACAACGGATAGGTAAACCCCTCTTTGTAGCCAGCATTTGCCTGGTTAATCTGGCTTGATAGATCTCTGCTTCACCATGTCTCACAGTTTAGCCTGGTCCCAGATGTGTTTGTCGTCTTGCCAACTTCAATGGTCAATTTTTGGTCACGTTTGGCATGACAACAACCTTAGGAGTTGACTATACAGCACAAACAGATCTGAGACCAGGCTAGATGATACAGATATTAAACAGATCTGAGACCAGGCTATATGATACAGATATTAAACAGATCTGAGACCAGGCTATATGATACAGATATTAAACAGATCTGAGACCAGGCTATATGATACAGATCTGGGACCAGGCTATATGATGCAGATATTAAACAGATCTGAGACCAGGCTATATGATACAGATATTTAACAGATCTGGGATCAGGCTAAACTGACACTAACTATACTGGGACCAGTGGTGTAACATGGTGCAGTGTCTCTGTCTGTGGCAGAGCTCTCTGTGTGTGTGTGTGTGTGTGTGTGTGTGTGTGTGTGTGTGTGTGTGTGTGTGTGTGTGTGTGTGTGTGTCTGTGTGTGTGTGTGTGTCTGTGTGTGTGTGTGGTGTAGAAGACATATCCCAAAGCTCTATATTGCCGCAGTGCCCTGATGTGGCAAGGGAGGATAGGATGTGACAGGCTGTGCACTGCTTTCCCTGCGCTCCACCCTGCCCCCCTCCCTGCGCTCCACCCTGCCCCCCATCCTGCCCCCCTCCCTGCGCTCCACACTGCCCCCAATCCTGACCCCCTCCCTGCGCTCCACCCTGCCCCCATCCTGCCCCCCTCCCAGCGCTCCTCCCTGCCCCCCATCCTGCCCCCCTCCCAGCGCTCCTACCTGCCCCCATCCTGCCCCCCTCCCAGCGCTCCTACCTGCCCCCCATCCTGCCCCCCTCCCAGCGCTCCTCCCTGCCCCCATCCTGCCCCCCTCCCAGCGCTCCTCCCTGCCCCCCATCCTGCCCCCCCTCCCAGCGCTCCTCCCTGCCCCCCATCCTGCCCCCCTCCCAGCGCTCCTCCCTGCCCCCATCCTGCCCCCCTCCCAGCGCTCCTCCCTGCCCCCCATCCTGCCCCCCTCCCAGCGCTCCTCCCTGCCCCCCATCCTGCCCCCCTCCCAGCGCTCCTCCCTGCCCCCCATCCTGCCCCCCTCCCAGCGCTCCTCCTTGCCCCCCTCCCAGCGCTCCTCCTTGCCCCCCTCCCAGCGCTCCTCCATGCCCCTCTCCCAGCGCTCCTCCATGCCCCCCTCCCAGCGCTCCTTCCTGCCCCCCCTCCCAGCGCTCCTCCCTGCCCCCCATCCTGCCCCCCCTCCCAGCGCTCCTCCCTGCCCCCCATCCTGCCCCCCCTCCCAGCGCTCCTCCCTGCCCCCCATCCTGCCCCCCTCCCAGCGCTCCTCCCTGCCCCCATCCTGCCCCCCTCCCAGCGCTCCTCCCTGCCCCCCATCCTGCCCCCCTCCCAGCGCTCCTCCCTGCCCCCCATCCTGCCCCCCTCCGAGCGCTCCTCCCTGCCCCCCATCCTGCCCCCCTCCCAGCGCTCCTCCTTGCCCCCCTCCCAGCGCTCCTCCTTGCCCCCCTCCCAGCGCTCCTCCTTGCCCCTCTCCCAGCGCTCCTCCATGCCCCCCTCCCAGCGCTCCTTCCTGCCCCCCCTCCCAGCGCTCCTCCATGACCCCCCTCCCAGCGCTCCTCCTTGCCCCCCTCCCAGCGCTCGCCTCCTTGCCCCCCTCCCAGCGCTCCTCCATGCCCCTCTCCCAGCGCTCCTCCATGCCCCCCTCCCAGCGCTCCTTCCTGCCCCCCCTCCCAGCGCTCCTCCCTGCCCCCCATCCTGCCCCCCCTCCCAGCGCTCCTCCCTGCCCCCCATCCTGCCCCCCCTCCCAGCGCTCCTCCCTGCCCCCCATCCTGCCCCCCTCCCAGCGCTCCTCCCTGCCCCCATCCTGCCCCCCTCCCAGCGCTCCTCCCTGCCCCCCATCCTGCCCCCCTCCCAGCGCTCCTCCCTGCCCCCCATCCTGCCCCCCTCCGAGCGCTCCTCCCTGCCCCCCATCCTGCCCCCCTCCCAGCGCTCCTCCTTGCCCCCCTCCCAGCGCTCCTCCTTGCCCCCATCCCAGCGCTCCTCCGTTGCCCCTTTCCCAGCGCTCCTCCATGCCCCCCTCCCAGCGCTCCTTCCTGCCCCCCCTCCCAGCGCTCCTCCATGACCCCCTCCCAGCGCTCCACCCTGCCCCCCTCCCTGCGCTCCTTCCAGCCCCTCCTCCCAGCGCTCCTCCATGCCCCCCTCCCAGCGCTCCTTCCTGCCCCCCCCTCCCAGCGCTCCTCCATGCCCCCCTCCCAGCGCTCCACCCTGCCCCCATCCTGCCCCCCTCCCAGCGCTCCTCCCTGCCCCCCATCCTGCCCCCCTCCCAGCGCTCCTCCCTGCCCCCATCCTGCCCCCCTCCCAGTGCTCCTCCCTGCCCCCCATCCTGCCCCCCCTCCCAGCGCTCCACTTTGCCCCCCATCCTGCCCCCCTCCCAGCGCTGCTCCCTGCCCCCCATCCTGCCCCCCTCCCAGCGCTCCTCCCTGCCCCCCATCCTGCCCCCCTCCCAGCGCTCCTCCCTGCCCCCCATCCCGCCCCCCTCCCAGCGCTCCTCCTTGCCCCCCTCTCAGCGCTCCTCCTTGCCCCCCTCCCAGCGCTCCTCCATGCCCCCCTCCCAGCGCTCCTTCCTGCCCCCCCCTCCCAGCGCTCCTCCATGCCCCCCTCCCAGCGCTCCACCCTGCCCCCCTCCCTGCGCTCCTTCCAGCCCCTCCTCCCAGCGCTCCTCCATGCCCCCCTCCCAGCGCTCCTTCCTGCCCCCCCTCCCAGCGCTCCTCCATGCCCCTCCTCCCAGCGCTCCACCCTGCCCCCCTCCCAGCGCTCCACCCTGCCCCCTCCCAGCGCTCCTCCCTGCCCCCTCCCTGCGCTCCACCCTGCCCCCCTCCCTGCGCTCCACCCTGCCCCCTCCCTGCGCTCCACCCTGCCCCCCTCCCAGCGCTCCACCCTGCCCCCTCCCAGCGCTCCTCCCTGCCCCCTCCCTGCGCTCCACCCTGCCCCCTCCCTGCGCTCCACCCTGCCCCCTCCCTGCGCTCCACCCTGCCCCCCTCCCTGCGCTCCTCCCTGCCCCCCCTCCCAGCGCTCCACCCTGCCCCCTCCCAGCGCTCCACCCTGCCCCCTCCCAGCGCTCCTCCCTGCCCCCCTCCCTGCGCTCCACCCTGACCCCTCCCAGCGCTCCACCCTGCCCCCTCCCTGCGCTCCTCCCTGCCCCCCTCCCTGCGCTCCACCCTGCCCCCCTCCCAGCGCTCCAGCCTGCCCCCTCCCTGCGCTCCACCCGGCCCCCCTCCCAGCGCTCCACCCTGCCCCCCGCCCAGCGCTCCACCCTGCCCCCCGCCCTGCACTCCACCCTTCCCCCCGCCCCGCCCTGCGCGCCGTCCTTCCCTCTCATCCCTGCACTCCGTCCTACCCTCCACCCTGCCCTCCTTCCTGCGCTCCACCCTGCCCTCCTCCCTGCGCTCCACCCTGCCCCCTGCCCTGCCCTCCTCCCTGCTCTCCACCCTGCCCTCCTCCCTGCGCTCCACCCTGCCCCCCTCCCTGCGCTCCACCCTGCCCTCCTCCCAGCGCTCCACCCTGCCCCCATCCTGCCCCCCTCCCAGCGCTCCTCCCTGCCCCCCATCCTGCCCCCCTCCCAGCGCTCCTCCCTGCCCCCATCCTGCCCCCCTCCCAGTGCTCCTCCCTACCCCCCATCCTGCCCCCCCTCCCAGTGCTCCTCCCTGCCCCCCATCCTGCCCCCCCTCCCAGCGCTCCACTTTGCCCCCATCCTGCCCCCCTCCCAGCGCTCCTCCCTGCCCCCCATCCTGCCCCCCTCCCAGCGCTCCTCCCTGCCCCCCATCCTGCCCCCCTCCCAGCGCTCCTCCCTGCCCCCCATCCCGCCCCCCTCCCAGCGCTCCTCCTTGCCCCCCTCTCAGCGCTCCTCCTTGCCCCCCTCCCAGCGCTCCTCCATGCACCTCTCCCAGCGCTGCTCCATGCCCCACTCCCAGCGCTCCTTCCTGCCCCCCCCTCCCAGCGCTCCTCCATGCCCCCCTCCCAGCGCTCCACCCTGCCCCCCTCCCTGCGCTCCTTCCAGCCCCTCCTCCCAGCGCTCCTCCATGCCCCCCTCCCAGCGCTCCTTCCTGCCCCCCCTCCCAGCGCTCCTCCATGCCCCCCTCCCAGCGCTCCACCCTGCCCCCCTCCCTGCGCTCCTTCCAGCCCCTCCTCCCAGCGCTCCACCCTGCCCCCCTCCCAGCGCTCCACCCTGCCCCCTCCCAGCGCTCCTCCCTGCCCCCTCCCTGCGCTCCACCCTGCCCCCCTCCCTGCGCTCCACCCTGCCCCCTCCCTGCGCTCCACCCTGCCCCCCTCCCTGCGCTCCTCCCTGCCCCCCCTCCCAGCGCTCCACCCTGCCCCCTCCCAGCGCTCCACCCTGCCCCCTCCCAGCGCTCCTCCCTGCCCCCTTCCCTGCGCTCCACCCTGCCCCCCTCCCAGCGCTCCACCCTGCCCCCTCCCTGCGCTCCTCCCTGCCCCCCTCCCTGCGCTCCACCCGGCCCCCCTCCCAGCACTCCACCCTGGCCCCCCTCCCAGCGCTCCACCCTGCCCTCTCATCCGTGCGCTCCAACCTGCCCCCCGCCCAGCGCTCCACCCTGCCCCCCGCCCAGCGCTCCACCCTGCCCCCCGCCCTGCACTCCACCCTTCCCCCCGCCCCGCCCTGCGCTCCGTCCTTCCCTCTCATCCCTGCACTCCGTCCTACCCTCCACCCTGCCCTCCTTCCTGCGCTCCACCCTGCCCTCCTCCCTGCGCTCCACCCTGCCCCCTGCCCTGCCCTCCTCCCTGCTCTCCACCCTGCCCTCCTCCCTGCGCTCCACCCTGCCCTCCTCCCTGCGCTCCACCCTGCCCTCCTCCCTGCGCTCCACCCTGCCCCCTGCCCTGCGCTCCACCCTGCCCCCTGCCCTGCGCTCCACCCTGCCCCCTGCCCCGCGCTCCACCCTGCCCCCTGCCCTACCCTCCTCCCTGCGCTCCACCCTGCCCTCCTTCCTGCGCTCCACCCTGCCCCGCGCTCCACCCTGCCCCCTGCCCTACCCTCCTCCCTGCGCTCCACCCTGCCCTCCTTCCTGCGCTCCACCCTGCCCCCTGCCCTGCGCTCCTCCCTGCGCTCCACCCTGCCCTCCTCCCTGCGCTCCACCCTGCCCTCCTCCCTGCGCTCCACCCTGCCCTCCTCCCTGCGCTCCACCCTGCCCTCCTCCCTGCGCTCCACCCTGCCCCCTGCCCTGCGCTCCACCCTGCCCCCTGCCCTGCGCTCCACCCTGCCCCCTGCCCTGCGCTCCACCCTGCCCCCTGCCCTGCGCTCCACCCTGCCCCCTGCCCTACCCTCCTCCCTGCGCTCCACCCTGCCCTCCTTCCTGCGCTCCACCCTGCCCTCCTCCCTGCGCTCCACCCTGCCCCCTGCCCTGCGCTCCTCCCTGCGCTCCACCCTGCCCTCCTCCCTGCGCTCCACCCTGCCCTCCTCCCTGCGCTCCACCCTGCCCCCTGCCCTGCGCTCCACCCTGCCCCCTGCCCTGCGCTCCACCCTGCCCCCTGCCCTGCGCTCCACCCTGCCCCCTGCCCTGCGCTCCACCCTGTCCCCTGCCCCGCGCTCCACCCTGCCCTGCGCTCCGTCCTGCGCTCCGCCACGTAACACACAGCACGTACTGTTCACCACACCATCTGTATAACTACAGATTGTAACTGTCACACATCTCTTGTCTTTGAACAGCCACCAAAGCAGACGGATTTGCACTTTACCACTTGGGAGAATGCAACAATGTAAGTGAACCACTTACTGTCTAGTCAGATCAACTACTCTGAGCTCCACTGATCTAGTCAAGTGAGTGATGAGTGTTAAAGCCACAATCCTTAGTTAATGAGGCATTAACAGTGTATATCCTCAAGAATAAATGTCTGTAAATCATTAATTAAAATAACAGTGAATATTGCAGATTGCACCTTTTTAGTGGGTCTCAGTTTGTGTAACTGAATCTGGTCTACAGAGTGATTAGTGTGTACTTACCATAACTGGGATAGGTGGTCGTCTCACCTAGCTATTTTAACATGAATGTACTACTGTACGTAACTGGGATAGGTGGTCGTCTCACCTAGCTATTTTAACCTCTCTAGGGTAGGTGGCACCAAATCATCCCACCTACGTAACAGCCAGTGTAATCCCGTGGCGCGTTATTCAAAAACCTCAAAAATGCAAAAACTTCAATTTTTCAAACATATGACTATTTTACACCATTTTAAAGACAAGACTCTCGTTAATCTAACCACACTGTCCGATTTCAAAAAGGCTTTACAACGAAAACAAAACATTAGATTATGTCAGCAGAGTACCCAGCCAGAAATAATCAGACACCCATTTTTCAAGCTAGCATATAATGTCACATAAACCCAAACCACAGCTAAATGCAGCACTAACCTTTGATGATCTTCATCAGATGACAACCCTAGGACATTATGTTATACAATACATGCATGTTTTGTTCAATCAAGTTCATATTTATATCAAAAACCAGCTTTTTACATTAGCATGTGACTAGCATGTGACTAGCATTCCCACCGAACACTGCCGGTGAATTTACTAAATTACTCACGATAAACGTTCACAAAAAGCATAACATTTATTTTAAGAATTATAGATACAGAACTCCTCTATGCACTCGATATGTCCGATTTTAAAATAGCTTTTCGGTGAAAGCACATTTTGCAATATTCTCAGTAGATAGCCCGGCATCACAGGGCTAGCTATTTAGACACCCAGCAAGATTAGCACTCACCAAAGTCAGCTTTACTATAAGAAAAATGTTATTACCTTTGGTGTTCTTCGTCAGAATGCACTCCCAGGACTTCTACTTCAATAACAAATGTTGGTTTGGTTCAAAATAATCCATAGTTATATCCAAACAGCGGCGTTTTGTTCGTGCGTTCAAGACACTATCCGAAAGGGTAAATAAGGGTGACGAGCATGGCGCAATTCGTGATAAAAAAATTCTAAATATTCCATTACCGTACTTCGAAGCATGTCAACCGCTGTTTAAAATCAATTTTTATGCCATTTTTCTCGTAAAAAAGCGATAATATTCCGACCGGGAATCTGCGTTTAGGTAAACAGACGAAAGAAAATAAAGCATTCGGTCGACTCGGGCACGCGCCTAAGCCCATAGTACTCTGATCGGCCACTTGCCAAAAGCGATAATGTGTTTCAGCCAGAGCCTGCCTCGATATCGTTCAGCTTTTTCCCAGGCTCTGAGAGCCTATGGGAGCCGTAGGAAGTGTCACGTTAGAGCAAAGATCCTCAGTCTTCAATAAAAAGAGCCAAGATGAAACACAACTTATCAGACAGGCCACTTCCTGCATGGAATCTTCTCAGGTTTTGGCCTGCCATTTGAGTTCTGTTATACTCACAGACACCATTCAAACAGTTTTAGAAACTTTAGGGTGTTTTCTATCCAAAGCCAATAATTATATGCATATTCTAGTTACTGGGCAGGAGTAGTAACCAGATTAAATCGGGTACGTTTTTTATCCGGCCATGTCAATACTGCCCCCTAGCCCTAACAGGTTAACATGAATGTACTACTGTACGTAACTGGGATAGGTGGTCGTCTCACCTAGCTATTTTAACAGGAATGTACTACTGTACGTAACTGGGATAGGTGGTCGTCTCACCTAGCTATTTTAACAGGAATGTACTACTGTACGTAACTGGGATAGGTGGTCGTCTCACCTAGCTATTTTAACATGAATGTACTACTTTACGTGGCTCTGGGTAACATTGTCTGCTACATGACTAACGTGATGTAGGGTATAGCAAGTGACTGATTGAGTGTATCCGTGTTCCTCTCTGGTCCTTCCTGATTGACTGTATCCATGTTCATCTCTCTCTGGTCCTTCCTGATTGACTGTATCCGTGTTCATCTCTCTCTGGTCCTTCCTGATTGACTGTATCCGTGTTCCTCTCTGGTCCTTCCTGATTGAGTGTATCCGTGTTCCTCTCTGGTCCTTCCTGATTGAGTGTATCCGTGTTCATCTCTCTCTGATCCTTCCTCAGAGCTTGTGTTTGTTTAAACCGGCGGGGGCTAAGGACGGTCCTCCCACCCTCATCCCAGCTGGTCCCATCACGTTTGGGACCACCATCGCCGCTCATGTCGCCACAACACGCAAAATACTGCTAGTAGAGGACATCACAGGGGTGAGATTCAGCATACTATAAATACACCTAACCCTTTCCCTAACTCAAAAC
Source organism: Salmo salar (assembly GCF_965601325.2). NCBI lineage: Eukaryota > Metazoa > Chordata > Actinopteri > Salmoniformes > Salmonidae > Salmo > Salmo salar. The sequence continues at coordinate 44,350,532 of NC_138309.1, read as the reverse complement.
ACTAACCCTAACCCAAAACACTAACCCTAACCCAAAACACTAACCCTAACCCAACAACCCTAATCCTTACCCTAACCCAAAACACTAACCCTAACCCAACAACCCTAATCCTTACCCTAACCCAAAACACTAACCCTAACCCAAAACACTAACCCTAACCCAACAACCCTAATCCTTACCTTAACCCAAAACACTAACCCTAACCTAAAACACTAACCCTAACCCAAAACACTAACCCTAACCCAACAACCCTAATCCTTACCCTAACCCAAAACACTAACCCTAACCCAAAACACTAACCCTAACCAAAAACACTAACCCTAACCCAACAACCCTAATCCTTACCCTAACCCAAAATTCTAACCCTAACACAACAACCCTAACTCTAACCCAAAACAATAACCCTTACCCTAAACACTAACCCTTAACCTTAACCCAAAACACTAACCCTAACTCTAACCCATAACACTAACCCTTACCCTAAACACTAAGCCTAACCCAAAACACTAACCCCTAACCTAACCTAAAAACACTAACCCTTATCCTAACCCCAAAACACAAACCCAAAACACTAACCGAAAACCCTACCCCTACAAAAACACTAACCCTAACCTAAAAAACTAACCCTTACCCTAACCCTAACGAAAAACACTAACCCAAAATCCATAATCCTTACCCTAACCCAAAACCGTAATCCTTACCCTAACCCAAAACACTAACCCTTACCCTAACCCCAAAAAACGAACCCTTACCCTAACCCTAACCAAAAACCCTAACACTAACCCAAAACACTAACCCTAACTCTAACCCAAAACAATAACCCTTACCCTAACCCAAAACACTAACCCAAACCTAAAAACACTAACCCTTAACCTAACCCCTAAACACTAACTCTTACCCTAACCCAAAATACTAACTCTAACCCAAAACACTAACCCTTACCCAAACATGAAAACACTAAACCTTATCCTAACCCAAAACACTAACCCTTATCCTAACCCAAAACACTAACCCTGACCCAAAACACTAACCTTTACCCTAACCCAAAACACTAACCCTTATTCTAACCCAAAACACTAAACCAAAACACTAACCCTTACCTTAACCCAAAACACTAACCCTTATCCTAACCCAAAACACTAACCCTTATCCTAACCCAAAACACTAAACCAAAACACTAACCCTAACTCTAACCCAAAACACTAACCCTTACCCTAACCCAAAACACTAACCCTAACCTAAAAACACTAACCCTTAACCTAACCCCTAAACACTAACTCTTACCCTAAACCAAAATACTAACTCTAACCCAAAACAATAACCATTACCCAAACCTGAAAACACTAATCTGTATCCTAACCCAAAACACTAACCCAAATCACTAACCCAAAACCCTAACCCAAACTAAAAACACTAACCCTAACCCAAAAACCCTAACTCTTATCCTAGCCCAAAACCGTAACCCTTATCCTAACCCAAAACATTAACCCTTAACCTAACCCAAAACACTAACCTTTACCCTAACCCAAAACACTAACCCTTACCCTAAGCCAAAACACTAACCCCTAACCTAAAACACTAACCCCTAACCTAACGTAAAAACACTAACCCTTATCCTAACCCCAAAACACTAACCCTTACCCTAACCCAAAATACTAACTCTTACCCAAACATGAAAACACTAAACCTTATCCTAACCCAAAACACTAACCCTTATCCTAACCCAAAACACTAACCCAAAACACTAACTCTGACCCAAAACACTAACCCTTACCTAACCCAAAACACTAACCCTTATCCTAACCCAAAACACTAAACCAAAACACTAACTCTTACCTTAACCCAAAACACTAACCCTTACCCTAACCCAAAACTCTAACCCTTACCCTAACCCAAAACACTAACCCTTATCCTAACCCAAAACACTAAACCAAAACACTAACCCAAAACACTAAACCAAAACACTAACCATTACCCTTACCCTAACCCAAAACACTAACCCTTACCCTAACCCAAAACACTAGCCCTTACCCTAACCCAAAACACTAACCCTTATCCTAACCCAAAACACTAACCCTAACCCTAATGCATAATGCATAATTAATCAAACTTCCCAAAGTATTTGGTTCAGATTGTATATGTTTTATTTCAAATGCTTTGTGCTGTGCTGCACGACACAGGGATTCAGACTCAGGGATACAGACACAGGAATTCAGACTCAGGGATTCAGACACAGGGATTCGTGTTCACATTGTCCTGTGCCTTCTCATCCTCACCACCCTTAACACGTGCCACCTAACCTCTGACCTCTAATCTAACCTCTCTCTCTTTCTCTCTCTCTCGTTCCGTCTCTTTCTTTCTCTCTGTCTCGTCCTCTCTCTCGCTCTCTCTCTCTCTCTCTCTCTCTCTCCCTCGCTTGTCCTCTCTCTCTCTTCCTTTCCTCTCCTTTCTCTCTCTTCCTCGCCTCTCTCTCGCTCTTCCTCTTCTCGCTCTCTCTCCAGGATGAGCGTTTCCCTGAAGGCACAGGGCAGGACTCAGACTCAGGGATTCATGTTTACTCTGTCCTGTGCCTACCCATCCTCACGGCCATCGGTGACCTCATAGCTATCCTGGAGCTGCATCGGCACAGGGGCCACGAGCCCTTCAATATCAGCAACCAGGAGGTACACACGCACACAAGCACGCACCCACGCACAGACACACACACAAACAGCCTTAGAGGTGATTTGACTGTCTACATCTAGCTAACCTATGGAGCAGACGTAAAATAAACACATGAAACCAGATCCTGTCGGGGGAGGTTCTCTTCTGCAGTGTTCGACCAATCCAGTAAATGTGGAGGAGTTAAGATGGAGTGTTACTTTGATATTGTCCAAAAGCTGAGGTTTTGTCACATGCTCTCTTTCCATTTCCCCTGAAAACCACAACATCCAGTTGTTGGGGACTCAGCAGAGGCTAAGAGCTAGGCAATGACTTCCTGTTATAGCTCCATTAGTTTATAAGAGCTAGGCAATGACTTCCTGTTTTTGCTCCATTAGTTCATAAGGGCTAGACAATGACTTCCTGTTATAGCTCCATTAGTTCATAAGGGCTAGACAATGACTTCCTGTTATAGCTCCATTAGTTTATAAGAGCTAGGCAAGGACTTCCTGTTATAGCTCCATTCGTTCATACGGGCTAGACAATGACTTCCTGTTATAGCTCCATTAGTTCATAAGGGCTAGACAATGGTTTCCTGTTATAGCTCCATTAGTTCGTAAGGACTAGACAATGACTTCTTGTTATAGCTCCATTCATTCGTAAGGACTAGACAATGACTTCCTGTTATAGCTCCATTAGTTCGTAAGGACTAGACAATGACTTCCTGTTATAGCTCCATTAGTTCATAAGGGCTAGACAATGGTTTCCTGTTATAGCTCCATTAGTTCGTAAGGACTAGACAATGACTTCCTGTTATAGCTCCATTAGTTCGTAAGGACTAGACAATGACTTCCTGTTATAGCTCCATTAGTTCGTAAGGACTAGACGATGACTTCCTGTTATAGCTCCATTAGTTCGTAAGGACTAGACAATGACTTCCTGTTATAGCTCCATTAGTTTATAAGGACTAGACAGTGACTTCCTGTTATAGCTCCATTAGTTCGTAAGGACTAGACAATGACTTCCTGTTATAGCTCCATTAGTTTATAAGGACTAGACAGTGACTTCCTGTTATAGCTCCATTAGTTCGTAAGGACTAGACAGTGACTTCCTGTTATAACTCCATTAGTTTATAAGGACTAGACAATGACTTCCTGTTATAACTCCATTAGTTCGTAAGGAGAGCAGCGGCCAGTGAGTCCTTGACGACCAGACCAAGGTTTTGCAACTCTGCTATTAGCTCCTAATGAGCCCATCAGAGGACAGATAGACACGTTTAGGTGACAGGCACTGAGGGGTTAATTATATGACTACCCAGCGGGAAAAGATGTTCGCAATAGCGTTGTAAGAACGTCACCATAATTGTGTTGTAATGACGTCTTTTCAACCCGTTTTGCCTACTGGGATATTATGTACCAGTCATTATTGGAGAGGGCATTAGGTTGGATAAACACACATGATGAGGACACACATGGGAATGTGAAATTGGAATACCAGGAATACTGCTTATGGTGGATCTTACTCATATCCATATGATAGTTCAGTTTATATGTCTATTAATAAATATCCCTACTGTCAAATATAAATACATATAGGCTACATTTTTTTTTAATTATAATAATTTTTTAGCTTCTGTTATTTTAAAGGCCATTTTGGGACTGTTATTTTTTTTGTTGTATATTTGTATTTATTCTTAATGCAAAATGTTTGTGATGCAAAAAAATAAAATTTTTATCTGCCCAGGAAATACAGAAGAAAACTAGCCAGCTGGCTAAATATGGCACATTTACAGAAATGTTCATTTATGTGCGTTGTTCCTGTGAAATAAATATATAAATAATAACAATGTTCTTAAAGGTTGCAACGGCGAATTTAGCATGGGCATCTGTAGCTATTCACCAAGTACAGGTGAGCATTGGATTATTTGACATATATATACTTTTTTTCATTCATAAGAAATGTTTCCTGTATGTGATGTGTCAGGTGTATTTGGTTACAAAAGCTCGATAACACACTTCTGATGCATGCTTGATAAGGAGCAGGGTGGTGTCTGGTAATTGGGACAGGGTGGTGTCTGGTCATTGGGACAGGGTGGTGTCTGGTCATTGGGACAGGGTGGTGTCTGGTCATTGGGACAGGGTGGTGTCTGGTCATTGGGACAGGGTGGTGTCTGGTCATTGGGACAGGGTGGTGTCTGGTCATTGGGACAGGGTGGTGTCTGTGGTCATTGGGACAGGGTGGTGTCTGTGGTCATTGGGACAGGTTGGTGTCTGTGGTCATTGGGACAGGTTGGTGTCTGTGGTCATTGGGACAGGTTGGTGTCTGGTCATTGGGACAGGGTGGTGTCTGGTCATTGGGACAGGGTGGTGTCTGTGGTCATTGGGACAGGTTGGTGTCTGTGGTCATTGGGACAGGGTGGTGTCTGGTCATTGGGACAGGGTGGTGTCTGGTCATTGGGACAGGGTGGTGTCTGGTCATTGGGACAGGGTGGTGCCTGTGGTCATTGGGACAGGGTGGTGTCTGGTAATTGGGACAGGTTGGTGTCTGGTCATTGGGACAGGGTGGTGTCTGGTCATTGGGACAGATTGGTGTCTGGTCATTGGGACAGGGTGGTGTCTGGTCATTGGGACAGGGTGGTGTCTGGTCATTGGGACATGTTGGTGTCTGGTCATTGGGACAGGGTGGTGTCTGGTAATTGGGACAGGTTGGTGTCTGGTCATTGGGACAGGGTTGTGTCTGTGGTCATTGGGACAGGGTTGTGTCTGGTCATTGGGACAGGGTGGTGTCTGGTCATTGGGACAGGGTAATGTCTGTGGTCATTGGGACAGGGTGGTGTCTGGTAATTGGGACAGGTTGGTGTCTGGTAATTGGGACAGGGTGGTGTCTGGTCATTGGGACAGATTGGTGTCTGGTCATTGGGACATGTTGGTGTCTGGTCATTGGGACAGGGTGGTGTCTGGTCATTGGGACATGTTGGTGTCTGGTCATTGGGACAGGGTGGTGTCTGGTAATTGGGACAGGTTGGTGTCTGGTCATTGGGACAGGGTTGTGTCTGTGGTCATTGGGACAGGGTTGTGTCTGGTCATTGGGACAGGGTGGTGTCTGGTCATTGGGACAGGGTAATGTCTGTGGTCATTGGGACAGGGTAATGTCTGTGGTCATTGGGACAGGGTTGTGCCTGTGGTCATTGGGACAGCGTGGTGTCTGGTCATTGGGACAGGGTTGTGTCTGCTGTGAACATACAGTAATAGCCTGGAGTATTTGGCCAGTAACTGAAAGGTTGCTGGTTCGAATACCCCAGCTGAAAAGGTGACAAATCTGTTGATGTGCCCTTGAGCAAGGCACTTATCCCTAAGTACTACTATGGCTGACCCTGTAAAACAACACATTACACTGCACCTATCATACTACTATGGCTGACCCTGTAAAACAACACATTACACTGCACCTATCATACTACTATGGCTGATCCTGTAAAACAACACCTATCATACTACTATGGCTGACCCTGTAAAACAACACATTACACTGCACCTATCATACTACTATGGCTGATCCTGTAAAACAACACCTATCATACTACTATGGCTGACCCTGTAAAACAACACCTATCATACTACTATGGCTGACCCTGTAAAACAACACATTACACTGCACCTATCATACTACTATGGCTGACCCTGTAAAACAACACCTATCATACTACTATGGCTGACCCTGTAAAACAACACATTACACTGCACCTATCATACTACTATGGCTGATCCTGTAAAACAACACATTACACTGCACCTATCATACTACTATGGCTGACCCTGTAAAACAACACCTATTATACTACTATGGCTGACCCTGTAAAACAACACATTACACTGCACCTATCATACTACTATGGCTGACCCTGTAAAACAACACCTATCATACTACTATGGCTGACCCTGTAAAACAACACCTATTATACTACTATGGCTGACCCTGTAAAACAACACATTACACTGCACCTATCATACTACTATGGCTGACCCTGTAAAACAACACATTACACTGCACCTATCATACTACTATGGCTGATCCTGTAAAACAACACCTATTATACTACTATGGCTGACCCTGTAAAACAACACATATCATACTACTATGGCTGATCCTGTAAAACAACACCTATTATACTACTATGGCTGACCCTGTAAAACAACACCTATCATACTACTATGGCTGACCCTGTAAAACAACACCTATTATACTACTATGGCTGACCCTGTAAAACAACACATTACACTGCACCTATCATACTACTATGGCTGACCCTGTAAAACAACACCTATTATACTACTATGGCTGACCCTGTAAAACAACACCTATCATACTACTATGACTGACCCTGTAAAACAACACCTATCATACTACTATGACTGACCCTGTACAACAACACCTATTATACTACTATGGCTGACCCTGTAAAACAACACCTATCATACTACTATGGCTGACCCTGTAAAACAACACCTATCATACTACTATGGCTGACCCTGTAAAACAACACCTATCATACTACTATGGCTGACCCTGTAAAACAACACCTATCATACTACTATGGCTGACCCTGTAAAACAACACCTATCATACTACTATGGCTGACCCTGTAAAACAACACCTATCATACTACTATGGCTGACCCTGTAAAACAACACCTATCATACTACTACTATGGCTGACCCTGTAAAACAACACCTATCATACTACTATGGCTGACCCTGTAAAACAACACCTATCATACTACTATGGCTGACCCTGTAAAACAACACCTATCATACTACTATGGCTGACCCTGTAAAACAACACCTATCATACTACTATGGCTGACCCTGTAAAACAACACCTATCATACTACTATGGCTGACCCTGTAAAACAACACATTACACTGCATCTATCCAGTGTACATGTATATGGCAATAAAACATATATTTTTTAAATATATTTTAGGGTATTTAATATTTTTTATATATATATTTTGGGGTATTTAAATACGTAATTGGCTCTAAAAACACTCATTGTACACTTTCATACGTGTGTTTGTTCTGGTTGTGTCCCCTGATGGTGTTTATGTGAACTGAACTCTACTGTGACTAGGCCACCAGTTAGCCTCAGTCTAATCAACCCTACAGCCTTTAACACATTGGCCCTCCCAGGGGACGTCGTTATGGCCTGTTCAGCATTGTTGTTTGTATCTACATGAACCGTTGCTACTGAGAGCTATAGTACATAGCACAACGTCTCACACGCAGTGTCCCAATGCATCCTGGATCACAGTGTCCCAATGCATCCTGGATCGTAGTGTCCCAATTCATCCTGGATCACAGTGTCCCAATGCATCCTGGATCGTAGTGTCCCAATGCATCCTGGATCGCGGTGTCCCAATGCATCCTGGATCGTAGTGTCCCAATTCATCCTGGATCACAGTGTCCCAATGCATCCTGGATCGTAGTGTCCCAATGCATCCTGGATCACAGTGTCCCAATGCATCCTGGATCGTAGTGTCCCAATGCATCCTGGATCGCAGTGTCCCAATGCATCCTGGATCGCGGTGTCCCAATGCATCCTGGATCGCAGTGTCCCAATGCATCCTGGATCACAGTGTCCCAATGCATCCTGGATCGCAGTGTCCCAATGCATCCTGGATCGTAGTGTCCCAATGCATCCTGGATCGTAGTGTCCCAATGCATCCTGGATCACAGTGTCCCAATACATCCTGGATCGTAGTGTCCCAATGCATCCTGGATCGCAGTGTCCCAATGTATCCTGGATCACAGTGTCCCAATGCATCCTGGATCGTAGTGTCCCAATGCATCCTGGATCACAGTGTCCCAATGCATCCTGGATCACAGTGTCCCAATGCATCCTGGATCGCAGTGTCCCAATGCATCCTGGATCACAGTGTCCCAATGCATCCTGGATCGTAGTGTCCCAATGCATCCTGGATCGTAGTGTCCCAATGCATCCTGGATCACAGTGTCCCAATGCATCCTGGATCGTAGTGTCCCAATGCATCCTGGATCACAGTGTCCCAATGCATCCTGGATCACAGTGTCCCAATGCATCCTGGATCACAGTGTCCCAATGCATCCTGGATCACAGTGTCCCAATGCATCCTGGATCGTAGTGTCCCAATGCATCCTGGATCACAGTGTCCCAATGCATCCCTGGATCGTAGTGTCCCAATAGATCCTGGATCACAGTGTCCCAGTGCATCTCACGTCTGTCCACAGGAACACCATTGTGTTACATCAGATATCAAGACAGTTGTCTGCACTGACATTAAACAATGGAGTCTCTGTCCACAGACAGAAATATGAGAGGCCCACTGTCTTTCTTTCTTTCTCTCCCCCTTCTTCCTGTCTCTCTCGCTCTGTCTCGCTCTCTGTAATCCTGCTATTGACACATAAACAAAAGTGCTAATTAACTGTTAGCGTAAGATCATTGACGTTAGTTTGAAAGCTGAATATCTGACGTGTTGTTTTTGTATCGCCAGGTGTGCAGAGGCCTAGCCAAACAGACCGAACTCAATGACTTCCTGCTAGATGTGTCAAAGTAAGTCTGTCTCAATGACTTCCTACCAGATGTTTCAAAGACACAATATTACATCATAAAGTGAATGGATACAATCCAGTCATCTCCACCAGTGTTTTTCCCTAGCACTACTCACCCGGTTCGCACTAATCAAAGATTGGATAATGAGTTGATTAATGGAATCGTGTGTTTCATACTCGGGGCAAATACCAAAATATACATCCCTTTAGTTCCCCAGGACCAGGATGAAGAAACTCTGCTCTTTAACCCATTATCATTCTCTCTCTTTCTCCAACAGAACGTACTTTGACAACATTGTGGCAATAGATTCTCTACTTGAACATATAATGGTATGTTTCTATTTTGTGTGTCTATTTAGTTATTTAGTTTATTTTGTGTCTGTTTTTATTTGTAGAGCTGCATGCTATTTCATAGAAGGGACTTCAACTTCCAACAATTTCTGGCCCAAGTCCATCATGGTTGCCTAGAATGTGTGTGAGGTCAGGAGAGGTGTGTTGTGTTGTGGTGACATTGGTCGGGTTCCCGCCCAACTAGATGCACAGGCGTTTCATTGCATCAACCAATGGTTGCGTGACACGTCCTCGACTGTGCAGTCGGGCATCAGATTGCGTTATTAAATATTTTCTGTTTTTAAACAACTAATTGACCAAAGTCAGTTCAATTATTTGAATGTGTACCATATGTCTTTCTTCTTTTTTTTGTGAGCTCAAAGCGCACATTGCACTACAGTTTCTCTAGAGATTAATCAGATCAAGCCCAAACTGTGCAATGTAGTAGGGAGTTGTAGTTTCCAACTGGTCAATATTCTACATCGTTTAAATCAGAAAACATGGTAATTGACTACAATGACCATAATCCATTGCGCGCCTAGTTGTCAGGTTAGTGTGGGGAAGACACAGAGAGAGAGAAAAGAGACGTGCGATCAGGAGGGACAGAGATTAGTGAGGTATCTCTACCTGGAAATACATCATCTAAATGATTGATAGATGGTACTCAGCAGTCATAAAATAATACCTTTTTACTTTGAAGAACAAATAAAATAGTGATTTTTGTCAGACAGCAGTTCTATAGAGATGAGATGACTTGGAATGAAATAATAAAGACATCAAATAAAACACATGGAATATACACTACAACTGGAATATAGACTACAACTGGAATATACACAGCAACTGGAATATACACAACAACTGGAATATTTTATTAAAGTAATGTGAATAAATGATGGTTAATAAGTGATGAGCAGTAATGGAGAGTCAATACCATCATGGGGACTTTTATTCATTGTTTTATTCTGTGTTGTTACAGCATTCAACCCACAGAATACAAAGTGCATATAATGTAAATAAAATATCAAAACCAAAATCGAAAACTGTGATTTATTGTTTTATAATCTAAACAAAACCAAACCGAATTCAAAAAGCACAAATCGCTCAGCACTACCTGATATGTTAAAATCCTATCCAGGCGTTGTGAGATCCGGCGTGCGTCTACAATGTAGTCAGGCAGGAAATGGACCATAGCCTCTTGTATATTGTATTGTCGCGAGCCACTGGTGTCATCACAGCTAATATAGTGTGTGGTAATACTGAGCCATTTCCTGTTCTGTTTTGTTTTGTTTTGCCTGACTCTTATGTAACTTTAACTTGCATAGTCTTACTAACGTGTACAGTATAAAAGGTTATTCTGTATTGGTTTATGATTAAAACTAACCGCGACGTGAATCCTAACTTCCACTTTAAAGACTAAGTAAAATGTTAATTTTCTCATGCATTAATATTAATGGAAATAGAAGTTATAATTCGCCCCTGTGTCTGTGTATGTCTTTCTGTGTCTGTGTATGTCTTTCTGTGTACCGTATGTCTTTCTGTGTACCGTATGTCTTTCTGTGTACCGTATGTCTTTCTGTGTCTGTGTATGTCTTTCTGTGTACCATATGTCTTTCTGTGTCTGTGTATGTCTTTCTGTGTACCGTATGTCTTTCTGTGTACCGTATGTCTTTCTGTGTACCGTATGTCTTTCTGTGTCTGTGTATGTCTTTCTGTGTACCGTATGTCTTTCTGTGTACCGTATGTCTTTCTGTGTATCGTATGTTTTTCTGTGTCTGTGTATCGTATGATTTTCTGTGTTCCGTATCTTTTTCTGTGTACCGTATGTCTTTCTGTGTACCGTATGTTTTTCTGTGTACCGTATGTCTTTCTGTGTACTATGTTTATCGTGGTGTTGTGTTTCAGATATATGCAAAAAACCTGGTGAATGCGGATAGATGTGCACTGTTCCAGGTGGACCACAATAACAAAGAACTGTACTCAGACCTGTTTGACATCGGGGAGGAGAACGAGGGCAAACCTGTCTTCAGGAAAACCAAAGAGATTAGGTAAGGGTCATGATCGATACTTTTACTGCTCTATTGTTGCATGACTGAGCTCTATGGTTGTGTTGAATTGACTTGTGATCATGTGAACGATTCTCTGGCAGGTTATGTTGAATTGACTTGTGATCAAGTGAACGATTCTCTGACAGGTTATGTTGAATTGACTTGTGATCATCTGAACGATTCTCTGACGGTTTATGTTGAATTGACTTGTGATCATCTGAACGACTCTGGCGGGTTGTGTTGAATTGACTTGTGATCATCTGAATGATTCTCGGACGTGTTATGTTGAATTGACTAGTGATCATGTGAACGATTCACTGGTGGGTTGTGTTGAATTGACTAGTGATCATGTGAACGATTCTCTGACGGCTTATGTTGAATTGACTAGTGATCATGTGAACGATTCTCTGACGGGTTGTGTTGAATTGACTTGTGATCATGTGAACGATTCTCTGACGCTTATGTTGAATTGACTTGTGATCATGTGAATGATTCTCTGACGGGTTATGTTGAATTGACTAGTGATCATGTGAACGATTCTCTGACAGGGAAACTAGAATCCCCAGAGCAGGGAAACTAAAATCCCTAGAACAGGGAAACTAGAACCATTAGAACAAGGAAGTAGAATCCCTAGAATGGGAAAACTAGAATCTCTAGAACGGGAAAACTAGAATCCCTAGAACGGGAAAACTAGAATCTCTAGAACGGGAAAACTAGAATCCATAGAACGGGAAACTAGAATCCCTAGAACGGGAAAACTAGAATCCATAGAACGGGAAACTAGAATCCCTAGAACGGGAAAACTAGAATCCCTAGAACAAGGAAACTAGAATCCCTAGAACGGGAAACTAGAATCCCTAGAACAGGGAAACTAGAATCTCTAGAACGGGAAAACTAGAATCCCTAGAACAGGGAAACTAGAACCATTAGAACAAGGAAGTAGAATCCCTAGAACGGGAAACTAGAATCCCTAGAACAGGGAAACTAGAATCTCTAGAACGGGAAACTAGAATCCCTAGAACAGGGAAACTAGAATCTCTAGAACAAGGAAACTAGAATCCCTAGAACGGGAAACTAGAATCCCTAGAACAGGGAAACTAGAATCTCTAGAACGGGAAAACTAGAATCCCTAGAACGGGGAAACTAGAACCATTAGAACAAGGAAGTAGAATCCCTAGAACGGGGAAAACTAGAATCCCTAGAACAAGGAAACTAGAATCCCTAGAATGGGAAAACTAGAATCCCTAGAACAGGGAAACTAGAATCCCTAGAACAGGGAAACTAGAATCCCTAGAACAGGGAAACTAGAATCCCTAGAACAGGGAAACTAAAATCCTAGAACAGGGAAACTAAAATCCCTAGAACAGGGAAACTAGAATCCATAGAACGGGGAAACTAAAATCCTAGAACGGGGAAACTAGAATCCATAGAACAGGGAAACTAAAATCCTAGAACAAGGAAACTAGAATCCCTAGAACAGAGAAACTAGAATCCTAGAACAAGGAAACTAGAATCCTAGAACAAGGAAACTAGAATCCTAGAACAAGGAAACTAGAATCCCTAGAACAGGGAAACTAAAATCCTAGAACAAGGAAACTAGAATCCCTAGAACAGGGAAACTAGGATCTCTAGAAAGGGAAAACTAGAATCCCTAGAATGGGTAAACTAGAATCCCTAGAACAAAGAAACTAGAATCCCTAGAATGGGAAAACTAGAATCCCTAGAACAGGGAAACTAGAATCCCTAGAACAGGAAACTAGAATCCATAGAACAGGGAAACTAGAATCCTAGAACAGGGAAACTAGAATCCATAGAACAGGGAAACTAAAATCCTAGAACAGGGAAACTAAAATCCTAGAACAAGGAAACTAGAATCCCTAGAACAGGGAAACTAGAATCCCTAGAACAGGGAAACTAAAATCCTAGAACAAGGAAACTAGAATCCATAGAACAGGGAAACTAGAATCCATAGAACAGGGAAACTTGAATCCCTAGAACAGGAAACTAGAATCCATAGAACAGGGAAACTAGAATCCATAGAACAGGAAAACTAGAATCCCTAGAACAGGAAACTAGAATCCATAGAACAAGGAAACTAGAATCCCTAGAACAGGGAAACTAAAATCCTAGAACAAGGAAACTAGAATCCATAGAACAGGGAAACGAGAATCCATAGAACAGGGAAACTAGAATCCCTAGAACAGGAAACTAGAATCCCTAGAACAAGGAAACTAGAATCCATAGAACAAGGAAACTAGAATCCCTAGAACAGGGAAACTAAAATCCTAGAACAAGGAAACTAGAATCCATAGAACAGGGAAACGAGAATCCATAGAACAGGGAAACTAGAATCCCTAGAACAGGAAACTAGAATCCCTAGAACAAGGAAACTAGAATCCATAGAACAAGGAAACTAGAATCCCTAGAATAGAGAAACTAGAATCCCTAGAACAGGAAACTAGAATCCATAGAACAGGGAAACTAGAATCGGTAGAACAGGAAACTAGAATCCCTAGAACAGAGAAACTAGAATCCCTAGAACAGGGAAACTAGAATCTCTAGAACAGGGAAACTAGAATCTCTAGAACAGAGAAACTAGAATCCCTAGAACAGGAAACTAGAATCCATAGAACAGGAAACTAGAATCCATAGAACAGGGAAACTAGAATCCCTAGAACAGAGAAACTAGAATCCCTAGAACAGGAAACTAGAATCCCTAGAACAGGGAAACTAGAATCCCTAGAACAGAGAATCTAGAATCCATAGAACAGGAAACGAGAATCCATAGAACAGGGAAACTAGAATCTCTAGAACGGGAAAACTAGAATCTCTAGAACGAGGAAACTAGAATCCCTAGAACAAGGAAACTAGAATCCCTAGAACAGGGAAACTAGAATCTCTAGAACGGGAAAACTAGAATCCCTAAAACAGGGAAACTAGAATCTTTAGAACAGGGAAACTAGAATCTCTAGAACGGGAAAACTAGAATTTCTAGAACAAGGAAACTAGAATCTCTAGAACAAGGAAACTAGAATCCCTAGAACAAGGAAACTAGAATCTGTAGAACAAGGAAACTAGAATCCCTAGAACAAGGAAACTAGAATCTCTAGAACAAGGAAACTAGAATCTTTAGAACAGGGAAGTATAACGTCCGTTCCCCAAATCTATGTGTATGGTTGTAACCACCAGCGCTCTTCTGTCTTGTACTCTCCCAGGTTTTCTATAGAGAAAGGTATAGCGGGCCAAGTGGCACGGACCGGGGAGGTCCTTAACATCCCAGATGCCTATGCAGACCCACGCTTTAATAGGTAAAACTCCCATTTTACCACGGCACCCTATTCCCTATATAGTGCACTACTTTTGACCAGATCCATATAGATAGGGTGCCATTTAAGACCCTCCCCTTGTCTACTTTATTTGTGAACGTGGTTTAAGTAACCCTCAGAGTAGTCCGATGCTAGCCATTATCCCAGCTCTAATTATGCCGTCTTGCCAAGTCCTAATGTCATTGTCATGCCCAATATTTTCTTAGGAGGTGGCACCAACAGAAGTGGAACAAGGCTTTTCACGTCTAGCTCGTTGTAATACACAACGTCAGCCTGAGCCTTGATGTAGTTTAGTGGAATATAAGTCTAATGATTAAACACTATTATGGCATTATGTCAAGATGAATTCCGTGTTACATTTTACCCCCCCCACCCCCCCCCCCCCCCCCCCCACTTCACAGAGAGGTAGACCTCTATACGGGCTATACCACGCGGAACATCCTATGCATGCCCATCGTTTCCAGGGGGACCGTAATAGGGGTCGTACAGATGGTTAACAAGCTGAGTGGAAGTGCCTTCACCAAAACAGACGAGAACAACTTCAAGATGTTCGCCGTCTTCTGTGCTCTAGCCTTGCACTGTGCCAACGTGAGTGTTTTGTGTCAAATTTATATTTTTATCTAAATATATATTATTTTGTGTTAGACAAAACAAGCCACATACATTACATTCAGGATATACTCCAGGAAAAAATGTGAGTTTTTCTTTCAATTCAAATCAGCGAATCTCAATTCAGTTATGAATTGACAATAACTCTGAACTGTACAATGTGCAGACACCATGTATCAAGGGCCAATATTAGACACAGTAAAATCATGAATCAGAATGACTAAAGGCTTGACTGTTTAGCTGTGTCTCGCCCCAAAGGCCTATTGGGACTGAACACTGACATATCTTTGAGCTGTGTCTCCCCAAGACGTTGTGAAGCATCTGGAGTAGGACAGCAAGGCTGTACACATGCAGACCCCAAACCCCCACACCTTCCCTTCCCTCCACCACAACAGATGCATCTCCAGCCAGGCAAAATGACTTACCTAAAGGTGTACACACACACACACACACACACACACACACACACACACACACACACACACACACACACACACACACACACACACACACACACATCTAGAGGCAGGAGGCATGAGATACTGCTCAACATAAATCCTCCGGCTGGGAGGATGATGACGGGTGACAGTGGAGCGGCTTGGGTGGGTAAAATATTAACGTGGCTCATCACCATGGTGACGCAGGCTCCTGCGCAAGTGTGTCGCACAAGAAGGGGGGGGGGGGGGGGTCCAAATGGGAGAGATGAGAGATGGGAGGAGTTAGGAGAGGAGAGCAGAGAAGAGGAGGCAGCGGGGCACTAGTACTGCAGCCCACACAGTGCAGGGTGGTCCACGAGCTCTGGAGGGCCTTCTCCAGATAGCATAATTATGAACATGCCATAAGCCAAGTCAAAACATTTAGAATTACAGGAAATTTGCTTTAAAACGATGCAATTTTCTCTCACCCTCATGGCAAGATGTGTAGAACTGCAAGTTAGTTGTTTTCAACAACAACAAAAAATCAAAAAAATGTTTAGCTTTGACCTTGCAGGAGGGCCTCGCTAAACTGCAGTTCGCCACTAGAGAAGGGGAGAGAGAGGAGAGGAGAGAGGAGAGGGAAGAGGAGAGAAAGCAGAGGGAAGAGGAGAGAGGAGAGGGAATAGGAGAGAGGGGAAAGAGAGGAGAGGGAAGAGGAGAGAGCGGAGAGAGAGGAGAGGGAAGAGGAGAGAGGAGAGGGAAGAGGAGAGAGGAGAGGGAATAGGAGAGAGGGGAGAGAGAGGAGAGGGAAGAGGAGAGAGGGGAAGAGAGAGGAGAGGGAAGAGGAGAGAAGAGGAGGGAAGAGGAGAGAGGAGAGGGGAAGAGAGAGGAGAGGGAAGAGGAGAAAGGGGAGAGGGAAGAGGAGAGAGGGAAGAGGAGAGAAGAGAGGGAAGAGGGAGAGAGGAGAGGGAAGAGGAGAGAAGAGAGGGAAGAGGGAGAGAGGAGAGGGAAGAGGAGAGAGGGGAGAGAGGAGAGGGAAGAGGAGAAAGGGGATAGGGAAGAGGAGATAAGAGAGGGAAGAGGAGTGAGGGGAAGAGAGGGAAGAGGAGAGAGGGGAGAGAGAGGAGAGGGAAGAGGAGAGAGGGGAGAGAGGATAGGGAAGAGGAGAGAAGAGAGGGAAGAGGAGTGAGGGGAAGAGAGGGAAGAGGAGAGAGGGGAGAGAGAGGAGAGGGAAGAGGAGAGAGGGGAGAGAGGATAGGGAAGAGGAGAGAGGGGAGAGAGGATAGGGAAGAGGAGAGAAGAGAGGGAAGAGGAGTGAGGGGAAGAGAGAGGAGAGGGAAGAGGAGAGAGGGGAGAGAGAGGAGAGGGAAGAGGAGAAAGGGGATAGGGAAGAGGAGAGAAGAGAGGGAAGAGGAGTGAGGGGAAGAGAGAGGAGAGGGAATAGGAGAGAGGGGAGAGAGAGGAGAGGGAAGAGGAGAGAGGAGAGGGAAGAGGAGAGAGGGGAAAGAGGGGAGAAAGAAGCTTTGGTGCCAAGGACGGGGGATCAACACGACTCTCAACGGCAACGCCAAGAGTTTGAAAGACTGTCTGTCTCTCTTTGTCTGTGTGTCTGTCTGTCTGTGTGTGTGTGTGTGTCTGTCTGTCCAGATGTACCACCGGATCAGGCACTCTGAGTGTATCTACAGGGTAACCATGGAGAAGTTGTCCTACCACAGTATCTGTACTTCAGAAGAGTGGAAGACCCTCACGAAGCTGGACCTGCCTACACCCCTATACAAAGAGATAGAACTGTGAGTGTCTAACCCTAACACCCCTATACAAAGAGATAGAACTGTGAGTGTCTAACCCTAACACCCCTATACAAAGAGATGGAACTGTGAGTGTCTAACCCTAACACCCCTATACAAAGAGATAGAACTGTGAGTGTCTAACCCTAACACCCCTATACAAAGAGATAGAACTGTGAGTGTCTAACCCTAACACCCCTATACAAAGAGATAGAACTGTGAGTGTCTAACCCTAACACCCCTATACAAAGAGATAATGTCCTCTGACCTACCCAATCCATTGATCTCCCAATGTTCATACACTCAATGTTTTGACACCATAACCTGCCTCTTATCTCCCAATGTTCATACACCATAACCTGCCTCTTATCTCCCAATGTTCATACACCATAACCTGCCTCTTATCTCCCAATGTTCATACACCATAACCTGCCTCTTATCTCCCAATGTTCATACACCATAACCTGCCTCTTATCTCCCAATGTTCATACACCATAACCTGCCTCTTATCTCCCAATGTTCATACACCATAACCTGCCTCTTATCACCCAATGTTCATACACCATAACCTGCCTCTTATCTCCCAATGTTCATTCATCATAACCTGCCTCTTATCTCCCAATGTTCATACACCATAACCTGCCTCTTATCTCCCAATGTTCATACACCATAACCTGCCTGTTCTGGTATTCTCATCATCAGCCATGTTTCTTGGAGCAGACAGGGGTTCAAATAGGATTTGTTTTCTTTAAACCCATTTCTGTCTCTTAAGAGAGAGAGACGGCCTTGACGCAGACACAGTCCAGACCCGAGTGACACCCAGCTCTCTTCTGAAGGACAGACAGACAGGAGAGAAACGGTCCTGACGCAGAGAGACAGGAGAGAGACGGTCCCGACGCAGACAGACAGGAGAGAGACAGTCCTGACGCAGACAGACAGGAGAGAGACGGTCCTTGACGCAGACAGACAGGAGAGAGACGGTCCTGACGCAGACAGACAGGAGAGAGACGGTCCTGACGCAGACAGACAGGAGAGAGACGGTCCTGACGCAGACAGACAGGAGAGAGACGGTCCTGATGCAGACAGACAGGAGAGAGACGGCCCCGATGCAGACAGACAGGAGAGAGACGGTCCTGACGCAGACAGACAGGAGAGAGACGGTCCTGACGCAGACAGACAGGAGAGAGACGGTCCTGACGCAGACAGACAGGAGAGAGACGGCCCCGACCCAGACAGACAGGAGAGAGACGGTCCCGACGCAGACAGACAGGAGAGAGACGGTCCTGACGCAGACAGACAGGAGAGAGACGGTCCCGACGCAGACAGACAGGAGAGAGACGGTCCTGACGCAGACAGACAGGAGAGAGACGGTCCCGACGCAGACAGACAGGAGAGAGACGGTCCTGACGCAGACAGACAGGAGAGAGACGGTCCTGACGCAGACAGACAGGAGAGAGACGGTCCTGACGCAGACAGACAGGAGAGAGACGGCCCCGATGCAGACAGACAGGAGAGAGACGGTCCTGACGCAGACAGACAGGAGAGAGACGGTCCTGACGCAGACAGACAGGAGAGAGACGGTCCTGACGCAGACAGACAGGAGAGAGACGGCCCCGACCCAGACAGACAGGAGAGAGACGGTCCCGACGCAGACAGACAGGAGAGAGACGGTCCTGACGCAGACAGACAGGAGAGAGACGGCCCCTACCCAGACAGACAGAAGAGAGACGGTCCCGACCCAGACAGACAGGAGAGAGACGGTCCTGACGCAGACAGACAGGAGAGAGACGGTCCTGACGCAGACAGACAGAAGAGAGACGGTCCTGACGCAGACAGACAGGAGAGAGACGGTCCTGACGCAGACAGACAGGAGAGAGACGGTCCCGACGCAGACAGACAGGAGAGAGACGGTCCTGACGCAGACAGACAGGAGAGAGACGGTCCTGACGCAGACAGACAGGAGAGAGACGGTCCTGACGCAGACAGACAGGAGAGAGACGGCCCCGACCCAGACAGACAGGAGAGAGACGGTCCCGACGCAGACAGACAGGAGAGAGACGGTCCTGACGCAGACAGACAGGAGAGAGACGGTCCTGACGCAGACAGACAGGAGAGAGACGGTCCTGACGCAGACAGACAGGAGAGAGAAGGCCCCGATGCAGACAGACAGGAGAGAGACGGTCCTGACGCAGAAAGACAGGAGAGAGACGGCCCCGATGCAGACAGACAGGAGAGAGACGGTCCTGACGCAGAAAGACAGGAGAGAGACGGTCCTGACGCAGACAGACAGGAGAGAGACGGCCCCGATGCAGACAGACAGGAGAGAGACGGTCCTGACGCAGACAGACAGGAGAGAGACGGTCCTGACGCAGACAGACAGGAGAGAGACGGTCCTGACGCAGACAGACAGGAGAGAGACGGTCCCGACGCAGACAGACAGGAGAGAGACGGTCCTGACGCAGACAGACAGGAGAGAGACGGTCCTGACGCAGACAGACAGGAGAGAGACGGTCCTGACGCAGACAGACAGGAGAGAGACGGTCCTGACGCAGACAGACAGGAGAGAGACGGTCCTGACGCAGACAGACAGGAGAGAGACGGTCCCGACGCAGACAGACAGGAGAGAGACGGTCCTGACGCAGACAGACAGGAGAGAGACGGCCCCGACCCAGACAGACAGGAGAGAGACGGTCCTGACGCAGACAGACAGGAGATAGACGGCCCCGACCCAGACAGACAGGAGAGAGACGGTCCTGACGCAGACAGACAGGAGAGAGACGGTCCTGACGCAGACAGACAGGAGATAGACGGTCCTGACGCAGACAGACAGGAGAGAGACGGTCCTGACGCAGACAGACAGGAGAGAGACGGTCCCGACCCAGACAGACAGGAGAGAGACGGTCCCGACGCAGACAGACAGGAGAGAGACGGTCCTGACGCAGACAGACAGGAGATTGACGGTCCTGACGCAGACAGACAGGAGAGAGACGGTCCTGACGCAGACAGACAGGAGAGAGACGGTCCTGACGCAGACAGACAGGAGAGAGACGGCCCCGACGCAGACAGACAGGAGAGAGACGGTCCTGACGCAGACAGACAGGAGAGAGACGGTCCTGACGCAGACAGACAGGAGAGAGACGGCCCCGACCCAGACAGACAGGAGAGAGACGGTCCCGACGCAGACAGACAGGAGAGAGACGGTCCTGACGCAGACAGACAGGAGAGAGACGGTCCCGACGCAGACAGACAGGAGAGAGACGGTCCTGACGCAGACAGACAGGAGAGAGACGGTCCCGACGCAGACAGACAGGAGAGAGACGGTCCTGACGCAGACAGACAGGAGAGAGACGGTCCTGACGCAGACAGACAGGAGAGAGACGGTCCTGACGCAGACAGACAGGAGAGAGACGGCCCCGATGCAGACAGACAGGAGAGAGACGGTCCTGACGCAGACAGACAGGAGAGAGACGGTCCTGACTCAGACAGACAGGAGAGAGACGGTCCTGACGCAGACAGACAGGAGAGAGACGGTCCTGACGCAGACAGACAGGAGAGAGACGGTCCTGACGCAGACAGACAGGAGAGAGACGGTCCTGACGCAGACAGACAGGAGAGAATGCCCAGAGCAGGAAGGAAGGGGGCCGGACCCTGTGTGTGTGCGTGTTTCAGCCCTGATAGATCTACAGCTAGTCTGCCTTTCTCTCTTTTTCACAAAAACACACACACACACACACACACACACACACACACACACACACACACACACACACACACACACACACACACTGCAGGGCCATCATAATCTAAGAGGCTCCCTCTCTCTCTCCCTCCCTCCTTCAGGTTTCATTTTGACATTAGTCAGTTTGAGGAGCTGTGGCCAGCTGTCTTTGTTTACATGGTCCACAACTCATGTGGAGAGACCAGGTACGTATAGGTCCTCTGGGACATTTACAGCTGCTTGTCATCAGGGAATTAACTTAGTCAAATAAACCCATAGATTCTACGGGACAAATTTAAGTTAGTCATATACAGTGGGGGAAAAAAGTATTTGATCCCCTGCTGATTTTGTACGTTTGCCCACTGACAAAGAAATGATCAGTCTATAATTTTAATGGTAGGTTTATTTGAACAGTGAGAGACAGAATAACAACAAAAAAATCCAGAAAAACGTGTGTCAAAAATGTTATAAAATGATTAGCATTTTAATGAGGGAAATAAGTATTTGACCCCTCTGCAAAACATGACTTAGTACTTGGTGGCAAAACCCTTGTTGGCAATCACAGAGGTCAGACGTTTCTTGTAGTTGGCCACCAGGTTTGCACACATCTCAGGAGGGATTTTGTCCCACTCCTCTTTGCATTAAGGTTTCGAGGCTGACGTTTGGCAACCCGAACCTTCAGCTCCCTCCACAGATTTTCTATGGGATTAAGGTCTGGAGACTGGCTAAGCCACTCCAGGACCTTAATGTGCTTCTTCTTGAGCCACTCCTTTGTTGCCTTGGCCATGTGTTTTGGGTCATTGCCATGCTGGAATACCCATCCACGACCCATTTTCAATGCCCTGGCTGAGGGAAGGAGGTTCTCACTCAAGATTTGACGGTACATGGCCCCGTCCATCGTCCCTTTGATGCGGTGAAGTTGTCCTGTCCCCTTAGCAGAAAAACACCCCCAAAGCATAATGTTTCCACCTCCATGTTTGACGGTGGAGATGGTGTTCTTGGGGTCATAGGCAGCATTCCTCCTCCTCCAAACACGGCGAGTTGAGTTGATGTCAAAGAGCTCCATTTTGGTCTCACCTGACCACAACACTTTCACCAGTTGTCCTCTGAGTCATTCAGATGTTCATTGGCAAACTTCAGACGGGTATGTATATGTGCTTTCTTGAGCAGGGGGACCTTGCGGGCGCTGCAGGATTTCAGTCCTTCATGGCGTAGTGTGTTACCAATTGTTTTCTTGGTGACTATGGTCCCAGCTGCCTTAAAATCATTGACAAGATCCTCCCGTGTAGTTCTGGGATGATTCCTCACCATTCTCATGATCATTGCAACTCCACGAGGTGAGATCTTGCATGGAGCCCCAGGCCGAGGGATATTGACAGTTCTTTTGTGTTTCTTCCATTTGCGAATAATCGCACCAAATGTTGTCACCTTCTCACCAAGCTGCTTGGCGATGGTCTTGTAGCCCATTCCAGCCTTGTGTAGGTCTACAATCTTGTCCTTGACATCCTTGGAGAGCTCTTTAGTCTTGGCCATGGTGGAGAGTTTGGAATCTGATTGATTGATTGCTTCTGTGGACAGGTGTCTTTTATACAGGTAACAAGCTGCGGTTAGGAACACTCCCTTTAAGAGTGTGCTCCTAATCTCAGCTCGTTACCTGTATAAAAGACACCTGGGAGCCAGAAATCTTTCTGATTGAGAGGGGGTCAAATACTTATTTCCCTCATTAAAATGCAAATCAATTTATAACATTTTTGACATGCGTTTTTCTGGATTTTTTTGTTGTTATTCTGTCTCTCACTGTTCAAATAAACCTACCATTAAAATTATAGAGTGATCCTTTCTTTGTCAGTGGGCAAACGTACAAAATCAGCAGGGGATCAAATACTTTTTTCCCCCACTGTATACCCATAGATTCTATAAGATAAATTAATTTAGTCATATATACTGTACCCATAGATTCTACGAGATAAATGAATTTAGTCATATAAACACATAGATTCTATAAGATAAATTCATTTAGTCATATATACTGTACCCATAGATTCTACGAGATAAATGAATTTAGTCATATAAACACATAGATTCTACAAGATAAATTAACTTACATTTACATTACATTTTAGTAATTTAGCAGATGCTCTTATCCAGAGCGACTTACAGTAGTGAGCGCATACATTATTATTTTTTTTTTCGTACTGGTCCCCCGTGGGAATCGAACCCACAACCCTGACGTTGCAAACATCATGCTCTACCAACTGAGCCAGACGTTTCCCATGTGGCTCAGTTAACTTGGTCATATAAACACATGGATTCTACAAGATAAATTAATTTAGTCATATATACTGTACCCATAGATTCTACAAGATAAATGAATTTAGTCATATAAACACGTAGATTCTACAAGATAAATGAAGTTGTCATATATACACATCGATTCTTTAAGAATATTACTTATAAATGCTTTGATCTTAATCTGAGGACAGAATAAATACTATTATACCTGTTAAATACTTTGCCTTTCTCTCTCCCTCTCCCTCCTCTCCCTCTCCGTCCTCTCTCCCTCTCCGTCATCTCCCTCTCCGTCCTCTCCCTCTCCGTCCTCTCTCCCTCTCCGTCCTCTCCGTCCTGTCTCCCTCTCCGTCCTCTCCCTCTCCGTCCTCTCTCCGTCCTCTCTGTCCTCTCTCCCTCTCCGTCCTCTCTCCCTCTCTGTCCTCTCCCTCTACGTCCTCTCCCTTTCCGTCCTCTCTCCGTCCTCTCTCCCTCTCCGTCCTCTCTCCCTCTCCGTCCTCTCTCCGTCCTGTCTCCCTCTCCGTCCTCTCCGTCCTCTCGCCCTCTCCGTCCTCTCCGTCCTGTCTCCCTCTCCGTCCTCTCTCCCTCTCCGTCCTCTCCCTCTCCGTCCTCTCTCCCTCTCCGTCCTCTCTCCCTCTCCGTCCTCTCCCTCTCCGTCCTCTCTCCCTCTCCGTCCTCTCTCCCTCTCCGTCCTCTCTCCCTCTCCGTCCTCTCTCCCTCTCCGTCCTCTCTCCCTCTCCGTCCTCTCTCCCTCTCTGTCCTCTCCCTCTCCGTCCTCTCTCCCTCTCCGTCCTGTCTCCCTCTCCGTCCTCTCTCCCTCTCCGTCCTCTCTCCCTCTCCGTCCTCTCTCTCTCCGTCCTCTCTCCGTCCTCTCTCTCTCCGTCCTGTCTCTCTCTCCGTCCTCTCCCTCTCCGTCCTCTCTCTCTCTCTGTCCTCTCTCTCTCTCCGTCCTCTCTCCCTCTCTGTCCTATCCCTCTCCGTCCTCTCCCTCTCCGTCCTCTCCCTCTCCATCCTGTCTCTCTCTCCGTCCTCTCTCCCTCTCCGTCCTCTCTCTCTCTCCCTCCCTCTAGTTTTGAGCTGGAGAAGTTGTGCAGGTTCACAATGTCTGTGAGGAAGAATTATCGGCGTGTTCCCTACCACAACTGGAAACACGCGGTGAACGTGGCTCACTGTATGTACGCCATACTGCAGAAGACCACCGGCATCTTCACTGAGATAGAGGTCTGCCTGTCTGTCTGTCCGTCTGTCAGTTTGTCAATAACACAGTCAAGAGGTTCAGAAACAGGGGTGTGGTCAACTGCATTCTAATTCAGTCATTTACTTCCTGATTCCTGAATAGAATGAGGAGATTCTAAACAGGGTCAATTCTGTTAGTAGCTGACTTCCACGTGTACTTGTCCATCTTCTCTCTCCCATCCTCTCGCTCTCCCCATCCCCTCTCCCCATCCCTTCTCTCTCCCCATCCCCCTCTCTCTCCCATCCCCCTCTCTCTCCCCATCCCCTCTCTCTCTCCCCATCCTCTCTCTCCCCATCCCCTCTCTCCCCATCCCCTCTCTCTCTCCCCATCCTCTCTCTCTCTCCCCATCCCCTCTCTCTCTCCATCCTCTCTCTCCCCATCCCCTCTCTCTCTCCCCATCCTCTCTCTCTCTCCCCATCCCCTCTCTCTCCCCATCCTCTCTCTCCCCATCCCCTCTCTCTCCCCATCCTCTCTCTCCCCATCCCCTCTCTCTCTCCCCATTCTCTCTCGCTCTCCCCATCCTCTCTCTCCCCATCCCCTCTCTCTCCCCATCCCCTCTCCCGCTCTCCCCATCCCCTCTCTCTCTCCCCATCCCCTCTCTCTCTCCCCATCCTCTCTCTCCCCATCCTCTCTCTCCCCATCCCCTCTCTCTCTCCCCATCCTCTCTCCCCATCCCCTCTCTCTCTCCCCATCCTCTCTCTCCCCATCCCCTCTCTCTCCCCATCCCCTCTCTCTCTCCCCATCCTCTCTCTCCCCATCCCCTCTCTCTCTCCCCATCCTCTCTCTCCCCATCCTCTCTCTCCCCATCCCCTCTCTCTCCCCATCCTCTCTCTCCCCATCCCCTCTCTCTCTCCCCATCCTCTCTCTCCCCATCCCCTCTCTCTCTCCCCATCCCCTCTCTCTCCCCATCCTCTCTCTCCCATCCCCTCTCTCTCTCCCCATCCCCTCTCTCTCCCCATCCCCTCTCTCTCTCCCCATCCACTCTCTCTCTCCCCATTCTTTCTCTCTCCCATCCCCTCTTTCTCCCCCATCCCCTCTCTCTCCCCCCCATCCTCCCCCATCAACAGAAGAAGGGTCTGCTGATAGCCTGTCTATGTCATGATCTGGACCATCGAGGATACAGTAACACCTACCTGCAGAAGTTTGACCATCCTCTAGCTGCCCTGTACAGCACGTCTACAATGGAGCAGCACCACTTCTCCCAGACTGTATCCATCCTGCAGGTAGGACTACCACACACACACACCCTGTACTCACACGCTTACTCAGCTCTCCTCTAAGTGTTCCCCCAGGAGGATCTTAACACCTCAGACATTTCCCCCTAACAGTTGCTCTGTTATTAAACGTTGTCCCCTCCCAATTGAAATTCCTCATCTTCGGTGGGTGATGATCAGGTATCCTGGGTTGGGGTCAATTCTAATTGAAGCTATTTAATTCAGAAAAGCTATTTGAATTTAAAACTTCAAAAGTGGAAAAAACGTTCAAATAAATAGCTTTTACTTTGACATTTATTGAGATGTCATTGAAAATAGATGGCCTTTTTCAATTATTGAATTTCAATTTACTTCCTGAATTGACTACCATCAATTTCAAATTGACCCCAAAAACCTGCAAAGTATCCAAACTACCCTGAACGTTCCAGGGCCTACTGTACTCACAGGATGTACCCTTTGGCTATCTCACCTAAGCTGTACTCGCAGGATGTACCCTCTGGCTATCCCACCTAAGCTGGTACTCCCAGGATGTACCCTCTGGCTATCCCACCTAAGCTGGTACTCCCAGGATGTACCCTCTGGCTATCCCACCTAAGCTGGTACTCCCAGGATGTACCCTCTGGCTATCCCACCTGAGCTGGTACTCCCAGGATGTACCCTCTGGCTATCCCACCTAAGCTGTACTCACAGGATGTACCCTCTGGCTATCCCGCCTAAGCTGGTACTCCCAGGATGTACCCTCTGGCTATCCCACCTAAGCTGGTACTCCCAGGATGTACCCTCTGGCTATCCCACCTAAGCTGTACTCCCAGGATGTGCCCTCTGGCTATCCCACCTAAGCTGGTACTCCCAGGATGTACCCTCTGGCTATCCCACCTAAGCTGGTACTCCCAGGATGTACCCTCTGGCTATCCCACCTAAGCTGGTACTCCCAGGATGTACCCTCTGGCTATCCCACCTGAGCTGGTACTCCCAGGATGTACCCTCTGGCTATCCCACCTAAGCTGGTACTCCCAGGATGTACCCTCTGGCTATCCCACCTAAGCTGGTACTCCCAGGATGTACCCTCTGGCTATCCCGCCTAAGCTGTACTCCCAGGAAGTACCATCTGGCTATCCCACCTAAGCTGGTACTCCCAGGATGTACCCTCTGGCTATCCCACCTGAGCTGGTACTCCCAGGATGTACCCTCTGGCTATCCCACCTGAGCTGGTACTCCCAGGATGTACCCTCTGGCTATCCCACCTAAGCTGGTACTCCCAGGATGTACCCTCTGGCTATCCCACCTAAGCTGGTACTCCCAGGATGTACCCTCTGGCTATCCCACCTAAGCTGGTACTCCCAGGATGTACCCTCTGGCTATCCCACCTAAGCTGTACTCCCAGGATGTACCCTCTGGCTATCCCACCTAAGCTGGTACTCCCAGGATGTACCCTCTGGCTATCCCACCTAAGCTGGTACTCCCAGGATGTACCCTCTGGCTATCCCACCTAAGCTGGTACTCCCAGGATGTACCCTCTGGCTATCCCACCTAAGCTGTACTCCCAGGATGTACCCTCTGGCTATCCCACCTAAGCTGGTACTCCCAGGATGTACCCTCTGGCTATCCCACCTAAGCTGGTACTCCCAGGATGTACCCTCTGGCTATCCCACCTAAGCTGGTACTCCCAGGATGTACCCTCTGGCTATCCCACCTAAGCTGGTACTCCCAGGATGTACCCTCTGGCTATCCCACCTAAGCTGAGCCGAACTCCTCATAAGCGGAGCTTTTGCTTTTTATTGATCTCTTTGTTTCCCATAGCTGGAAGGGCACAATGTTTTCTCCAACCTGACTTCCAGTGAGTACGAGCAGGTGTTAGAGATCATCCGCAAGGCCATCATCGCTACAGACCTGGCGCTCTACTTCGGCAACCGCAAACAGCTAGCTGAGCTACTGACCACGGAAGCACTGGACCTCAACAACCACCAACACAGGTCAGAGGTCAGGGGTCGTACACACACACACACACACACACACACACACACACACACACACACTGGACATCTTCTCTGATACATCTGGAAATAGATCATTAAAATAAATATATAGAAATATACTTTTCTTTCCCCAGGGACCGTGTGATTGGTCTGATGATGACAGCATGTGACCTGTGTTCCGTTACCAAGCTGTGGCCAATCACGCGACTCACGGCTAATGACATCTACGCTGAGTTCTGGGCCGAGGTACAATTGTAAAATTCACGACTACATCTCTACTCTTGTAAAGTGGTAGCCTAGTGGTTACAGTGTAGGGGCGGCAGGTAGCCTAGTGGTTAGAGTGTAGGGACGGCAGGTATACTAGTGGTTAGAGTGTAGGGGCGGCAGGTAGCCTAGTGGTTAGAGTGTAGGGACGGCAGGTAGCCTAGTGGTTAGAGTGTAGGGACGGCAGGTAGCCTAGTGGTTAGAGTGTAGGGACGGCAGGTAGCCTAGTGGTTAGAGTGTAGGGACGGCAGGTAGCCTAGTGGTTAGAGTGTAGAGGAGGCAGGTAGCCTAGTGGTTAGAGTGTAGGGATGGCAGGTAGCCTAGTGGTTAGAGTGTAGGGACGGCAGGTAGCCTAGTGGTTAGAGTGTAGGGGGGCAGGTAGCCTAGTGGTTACAGTGTAGGGGCGGCAGGTAGCCTAGTGGTTAGAGTGTAGGGACGGCAGGTAGCCTAGTGGTTAGAGTGTAGGGACGGCAGGTAGCCTAGTGGTTAGAGTGTAGGGACGGCAGGTAGCCTAGTGGTTAGAGTGTAGAGGAGGCAGGTAGCCTAGTGGTTAGAGTGTAGGGGTGGCAGGTAGCCTAGTGGTTAGAGTGTGGGGGCGGCAGGTAGCCTAGTGGTTAGAGTGTAGGGACGGCAGGTAGCCTAGTGGTTAGAGTGTAGGGGCGGCAGGTAGCCTAGTGGTTAGAGTGTGGGGGCGGCAGGTAGCCTAGTGGTTAGAGTGTAGGGACGGCAGGTAGCCTAGTGGTTAGAGTGTAGGGGCGGCAGGTAGCCTAGTGGTTAGAGTGTAGGGATGGCAGGTAGACTAGTGGTTAGAGTGTAGGGACGGCAGGTAGCCTAGTGGTTAGAGTGTAGGGACGGCAGGTAGCCTAGTGGTTAGAGTGTAGGGGCGGCAGGTAACCTAGTGGTTAGAGTGAAGGGACGGCAGGTAGCCTAGTGGTTAGAGTGTAGGGACGGCAGGCAGCCTAGTGGTTAGAGTGTAGGGACGGCAGGTAGCCTAGTGGTTAGAGTGTAGGGGCGGCAGGCAGCCTAGTGGTTAGAGTGTAGGGGTGGCAGGTAGCCTAGTGGTTAGAGTGTAGGGACGGCAGGTAGCCTAGTGGTTAGAGTGTAGGGACGGCAGGCAGCCTAGTGGTTAGAGTGTAGGGGTGGCAGGTAGCCTAGTGGTTAGAGTGTGGGGGCGGCAGGTAGCCTAGTGGTTAGAGTGTAGGGACGGCAGGTAGCCTAGTGGTTAGAGTGTAGGGGCGGCAGGTAGCCTAGTGGTTAGAGTGTAGGGATGGCAGGTAGACTAGTGGTTAGAGTGTAGGGACGGCAGGTAGCCTAGTGGTTAGAGTGTAGGGGCGGCAGGTAGCCTAGTGGTTAGAGTGTAGGGGGGCAGGTAGACTGGTGGTTAGAGTGTAGGGGCGGCAGGTAGACTAGTGGTTAGAGTGTAGGGACGGCAGGTAGCCTAGTGGTTAGAGTGTAGAGATGGCGGGTAACCTAGTGGTTAGAGTGTAGGGACGGCGGGTAGACTAGTGGTTAGAGTGTAGGGACGGCAGGTAACCTAGTGGTTAGAGCGGGGGGACGGCAGGTAGCCTAGTGGTTAGAGTGTAGAGGGCGGCAGGCAGCCTAGTGGTTAGAGTGTATGGACGGCAGGTAGCCTAGTGGTTAGAGTGTAGAGGGCGGCAGGCAGCCTAGTGGTTAGAGTGTAGAGGGCGGCAGGCAGCCTAGTGGTTAGAGTGTAGGGACGGCAGGTAGCCTAGTGGTTAGAGTGTAGGGACGGCAGGTAGACTAGTGGTTAGAGTGTAGAGGGCGGCAGGCAGCCTAGTGGTTAGAGTGTAGGGACGGCAGGTAGACTAGTGGTTAGAGTGTAGGGACGGCAGGTAGCCTAGTGGTTAGAGTGTAGGGACGGCAGGTAGACTAGTGGTTAGAGTGTAGGGACGGCAGGTAGACTAGTGGTTAGAGCGTTGGGCTGGTAACAGAAAGGTTGCTAGATTGAATCCCCGAGGTGACAAGGTAAAAATCTGTCATTCTGTCCCTGAACAAGGCAGTTAACCCACTGATCCTAGTCCGTCATTGAAAATAAGAATTTGTTTTTAACTGACTTGCCTAGTTAAATAAAGGTAAAAAAATATATATTAAAAAAAATTGTTGTAAGGAGTTCATTCGTCATATGGTTCATAGTGCTCATCAATAAGAACCTTTTAGTGGTGAAAGAGTTCTACTTAGAACCTTTTAGTGGTGAAAGAGTTCTACTTAGAACCTTTTAGTGGTGAAAGGGTTCTACTTAGAACCTTTTAGTGGTGAAAGGGTTCTACTTAGAACCTTTTAGTGGTGAAAGGGTTCTACTTAGAACCTTTTAGTGGTGAAAGAGTTCTACTTAGAACCTTTTAGTGGTGAAAGAGTTCTATTTAGAACCTTTTAGTTGTGAAAGGGTTCTACTTAGAACCTTTTAGTGGTGAAAGGGTTCTACTTAGAACCTTTTAGTGGTGAAATAGTTCTACTTAGAACCTTTTAGTGGTGAAAGAGTTCTATTTAGAACCTTTTAGTTGTGAAAGGGTTCTACTTAGAACCTTTTAGTGGTGAAAGAGTTCTATTTAGAACCTTTTAGTGGTGAAAGGGTTCTACTTAGAACCTTTTATTGGTGAAAGGGTTCTACTTAGAACCTTTTAGTGGTGAAAGGGTTCTACTTAGAACATTTTAGTGGTGAAAGAGTTCTACTTAGAACCTTTTAGTGGTGAAAGGGTTCTACTTAGAACCTTTTAGTGGTGAAAGGGTTCCACGTAGAACCTTGTATTAGTAAAAGGGTTCCACTTGAAACAAAAAAAAATAGTTATTTTCAGCCAAAGAACCCTTTTAGGTTCTAGAGAGCAGCTTTCTCTCTAAGAGTATACTACTGCTTTATAGAGTTAATCAATTCCTTCATTCTATATGATTCTGAATAGATTATGACAAAGGAATGATCATAGTACTCAAAAGATCATCAGGTGTCACTTTCTTTTGTCCTTTAATCTCAATAACCTCCTCCATTCTACCTCATCTCTTTCTTCCATCTTCCTCCCCTCTCTCTCCCTCCTTTATCTCCTCTCCTCTCTCCCTCCTTTATCTCCTCTCCTCTTCCTCTCCTCCTCTCCTCTACAGGGGGATGAGATGAAGAAGATAGGTATACAGCCCATCCCTATGATGGACAGAGATAAGAAGAAAGAGGTTCCTCAGGGGCAGGTAAGAACTACACACACACACATACACACACACACACACACACACACACACACACACACACACACACACACACACACACACACACACACACACACTAAGAAGAACATTACCTGGTCTGTGTCTCATTCTGGCAAGATGTTCCCTTCCCTCTGCCCTTGTTCCCTTCCCTCTGCCCTTGTTCCCTCCTCTCTACTGGATTCTCCTTCTCTGTTTTTCTAGGTGGGGTTCTACAATGCTGTTGCGCTCCCATGTTATACTACCTTATCTGAGCTCTTCCCCCCTTCCAGCCCTCTTCTAGAAGCCTGCAAGTGAGTTACATACTGTACAATACACACACCATATATTACATGGACTACACACACCGTATATTACATGGACTACACACACCGTATATTACATGAACTACGCACCATATATTACATGGACTACACACACCGTATATTACATGGACTACGCACCATATATTACATGGACTACACACACCATATATTACATGGACTACACACACCGTATATTACATGGACTACACACACCGTATATTACATGAACTACGCACCATATATTACATGGACTACGCACCATATATTACATGGACTACACACACCGTATATTACATGGACTACGCACCATATATTACATGGACTACGCACCATATATTACATGGACTACACACACCATATATTACATGGACTACACACACCATATATTACATGGACTACACACACCATATATTACATGGACTACGCACCATATATTACATGGACTACACACACCATATATTACATGGACTACACACCATATATTACATGGACTACGCACCATATATTACATGGACTACACACACCATATATTACATGGACTACACACACCATATATTACATGGACTACGCACCATATATTACATGGACTCCACACCATATATTACATGGACTACACACACCATATATTACATGGACTACGCACCATATATTACATGGACTACGCACCATATATTACATGGACTACACACCATATATTACATGGACTACGCACCATATATTACATGGACTCCACACCATATATTACATGGACTACACACACCATATATTACATGGACTACACACACCGTATATTACATGGACTACACACACCGTATATTACATGGACTACGCACCATATATTACATGGACTACACACCATATATTACATGGACTACACACACCATATATTACATGGACTACACACATCATATATTACATGGACTACACACCATATATTACATGGACTACGCACACATTATATTACATGGACTACACACACCATATATTACATGGACTACACACACCGTATATATTACAAGGACTACACACACCATATATTATATGGACTACACACACCATATATTACATGGACTACACACACCATATATTACATGGACTACACACACCGTATATTACATGGACTACACACACCATATATTACATGGACTACACACCATATATTACATGGACTACACACACCGTATATTACATGGACTACACACACCATATATTACATGGACTACACACACCATATATTACATGGACTACACACACCGTATATTACATGGACTACACACCATATATTACATGGACTACACACACCGTATATTACATGGACTACACACATCATATATTACATGGACTACACACACCATATATTACATGGACTACACACACCATATATTACATGGACTACACACACCGTATATTACATGGACTACACACACCGTATATTACATGGACTACACACCATATATTACATGGACTACACACACCGTATATTACATGGACTACACACATCATATATTACATGGACTACACACACCATATATTACATGGACTACACACACCATATATTACATGGACTACACACACATTATATTACATGGACTACACACACCATATATTACATGGACTACACACACCGTATATTACAAGGACTACACACACCATATATTATATGGACTACACACACCATATATTACATGGACTACACACACCATATATTACATGGACTACACACACCGTATATTACATGGACTACACACACCATATATTACATGGACTACACACCATATATTACATGGACTACACACACCGTATATTACATGGACTACACACACCATATATTACATGGACTACACACACCATATATTACATGGACTACACACACCGTATATTACATGGACTACACACCATATATTACATGGACTACACACACCGTATATTACATGGACTACACACATCATATATTACATGGACTACACACACCATATATTACATGGACTACACACACCATATATTACATGGACTACACACACCGTATATTACATGGACTACACACATCATATATTACATGGACTACACACACATCATATACAGTTGAAGTCAGAAGTTTACCTACACTTAGGTTGGAGTCATTAAAACTCGTTTTTCAACCACTCCACAAATTTCTTGTTAACAAACTATAGTTTTGGCAAGTCGGTTAGGACATCTACTTTGTGCATAAACACAAGTCATTTTTCCAACAATTGTTTACAGACAGATTATTTCACTTATAATTGACTGTATCACAATTCCAGTGGGTCAGAAGTTTACATACACTAAGTTGACTGTGCCTTTAAACAGCTTGGAAAATTCCAGAAAATGATGCCATGGCTTTAGAAGCTTCTGATAGGCTAATTGATGTCATTTGAGTCAATTGGTGGTGTACCTGTGGATGTATTTCAAGGCCTACCTTCAAACTCAGCGCCTCTTTGCTTGACATCATGGGAAAATCAAAAGAAATCAGCCAAGACCTCAGAAAAAAAAATTGTCGACCTCCACAAATGTGGTTCATCCTTGGGAGCAATTTCCAAACACCTGAAGGTACCACGTTCATCTGTACAAACAATAGTACCAAGTATAAACACCATGGGACCACGCAGCCGTCATACCGCTCAGGATTGAGACGCGTTCTGTCTCCTAGAGATGAACGTACTTTGGTGCGAAAAGTGCAAATCAATCCCAGAACAACAGCAAAGGACCTTGTGAAGATGCTGGAGGAAACGGGTACAAAAGTATCTATATCCACAGTAAAACAAGTCCTATATCGACATAACCTGAAAGGCCGCTCAGCAAGGAAGAAGTCACTGCTCCAAAACTGCCAAATAAAAGCCAGACTGCGTTTTGCAACTGCACATGGGGACAGAGATTGTACTTTTTGGAGAAATGTCCTCTGGACTGATGAAACAAAAATAGAACTGTTTGGCCATAATAACCATCATTATGTTTGGAGGATAAAGGGGGAGGCTTGCAAGCCGAAGAACACCATCCCAACCATAAGGCATGGGGGTGGCAGCATCATGTTGTGGGGGAGCTTTGCTGCAGGAGGGACTGGTGCACTTCACAAAATAGATGGCATCATGAGGTTGGAAAATTATGTGGATATATTGAAGCAACATCTCAAGACATCAGTCAGGAAGTTAAAGCTTGGTCGCAAATGGGTCTTCCAAATGGATAATGAACCCAAGTATACTTCCAAAGTTGTGACAAAATGGCTTAAGGACAACAAAGTCAAGGTATTGGAGTGGCCATCACAAAGCCCTGACCTCAATCCTATAGAAGATTTGTGGGCAGAACTGAAAAAGCGTGTGCGAGCAAGGAGGCCTACAAACCTGACACAGTTACACCAGCTCTGTCAGGAGGAATGGGCCAAAATTCACCCAACTTATTATGGGAAGCTTGTGGAAGGCTACCCAAAACGTTTGACCCAAGTTAAACAATTTAAAGGCAATGCTATCAAATACTAACTGAGTGTATGTAAACTTCTGACCCACTGGGAATGTGATGAAAGAAATAAAAGCTGAAATATATTTTTCTCTGCTATTATTCTGACATTTCACATTCTTAAAATAAAGTGG
The DNA here is from genome assembly GCF_965601325.2 of Salmo salar. NCBI lineage: Eukaryota > Metazoa > Chordata > Actinopteri > Salmoniformes > Salmonidae > Salmo > Salmo salar. The sequence continues at coordinate 44,314,976 of NC_138309.1, read as the reverse complement.
TGATCCTAACTGACCTAAGACAGGGAATTTTTACTACGATTAAATGTCAGGAATTGTGAAAAACTGAGTTTAAATGTATTTGGCTAAGGTGTATGTAAACTTCTGACTTCAACTGTATATATACACACACACACACACACACACACACACACACACACACACACACACACACACACACACACACACACACACACACACACACACACACACACAGAGATACACACACACACAAACATATACACACACGCACAAACAGATATATACACACACACGCACACACTGAGAGATACACACACAAACAGATACACACACACAAACAGATATATACACACACACACACAAACAGATATATACACACACACGCACACACTCAGAGAGATACACACACACACACACACAAACAGATACACACTCGCACACACTCAGAGAGATACACACACACACAAACAGATATATACACACACACACACATACATACACACACACACAGAGATATATTTACACAAACACAGATAAACACACACACACACACACAAACAGATACACACACAGAGAGATAGACACAATCTACTTCCCTTTACATTTCTATTGTAGTCATTTAACAGCTGCTTTTATCCAGAGTGGCATACAGCATTCAGATAGCTAGGTCAGACAACCACGTATAACAGTCACATTTAGTCCATTCATCTTCAGATAGCTAGGGACAATCAAGCAACAGCAAAGTCAGAGCTAGTAGTAAAAAGCCTTTTGGTATTCTGATTGTTTCCACAGGGAGAACCTTGGCCAGTGGGAGAAGATAGTAAATGGAGAGGAGGAGGACAGTGGAGTGAGAGGAGTGTGGGCTCCACCAGAGCCTGTTGATCCCAGGGTAGAGCCTGTTGATCCCAGGGTAGAGCCCAGCACTGAGGAACCATCTAACCCCGACTCAGGCCCTGTGAAGGTGGACAACTGACTGACGGTGAAGCCACTGCTCGCCCTCACTACTTTACAAGTCAATATGCCCTCAACACATCCCCTGCCATTAACAGGGACTACTTCCTGTCTGAACTGTTAGAGCCTCACTTCATGCTGAAACAGGAAGGAGGGGGACACATGCGTAGGGACTAGGGAAGGTGATTGGTGGATTTACAAACAAGGGGATTCTTTTCAGGACCACACAGTTACCTCATTGGGTGAGGGAGGTGAGGAGGTAACCCTGACAGTCTTCATTGCTCCGTAGACACACGGATGGACGGCTGGAGGACAGCGGGGTCTCGATCAATTAGGGCACGAAACGGAAACTAACGAGCCGAAACAGGGAGGAACTACCTGGACTTGTCCTTGAGGTGGGGACTCACCTGATCAACTCCACTGCTTGGGAACCAATTCATACCTGTCCAAACGGATCAGTATGTCTGTGGTGTTGTTTGGTTTGTTTTATGTTCCGGTCTTGTAATTTGCAGAGGCCTTAGTCTTTACACTCTAATCCTTTATAAAGGTCAGGAGGGTTGTGAAATCTTGACTGTTTTTTTTGTAGTTTCAGACTTTATGAATGTGTCTGAAATGCAGTGGCGGTTCTAGACCATTTAACTGGGGGGGCCAAGCTGGGGCCAGTTTTACTGTTAGAGGGGCCAGTTACATTAGACGTTATTGTTGTCATATCGTTTTCTTCACTGCATTGCAGGCATTAGCAGGCAACAGACCATGTTCATAATCATCATCGTTGCCACTGTCTAATAACGGATGTAAAAAAAGAACGATAGCAAAAATTAGTTATGTAAAAATTATTTCATACTCCACATTTAGGGGGGCACAAGGGGGTCCAAAATTGTTGTCACAGGGGAACTGCCCCCCCCCCCCCAGAACCGCTAGTGCTGAAATGGCACCCTAATCCACTACATAGTGCACAACTTTTGACCGGAGCAATATGGGCCCTGTTCAAAAGTAGTGCACTGTATTGGTACTGTTTGTTTGCCTGCAGTAGTAGGCTGACTGACTTATCGCAAGCAAAACTACATGGGAGGAGGTGGTTGTCTCTCTAAGAGAGACAGAAAGAATGTTTAGCATGTCGCAACAAATATTTCTAGAATGTTTTCTGTCACTTTGAGCAACAACAAAAAAAGTGTTTTTGCAGTACTTGAATGAAGACATCGAAAAAACATACATCCTAGTCTATTCTACTCAGAGACAGCGTCTTGGGTAAAGCACAGACAGACAAAGTTAGTGTGACCAACAGGGCTGAGTTAGATCATGTCAACATTTAGCTAGTCGTGTCACACGAGGGTCAGAATGTTCTATGCAGAAATAGCACCCAACACTCAGGCAGACCTGAGTTCAAATATTTTTTGAAATAATTTCAAATACTTCATCTGGGCTTGATTGAGTTTGCCTGGCACAATAAAACAAATCGAAGAGTTGCAACTGTAAATCCTGCCCATCTGGCAATATATGCAGGCTTAAGCAATTGCTAAAAGTATTTGAAAGATTTCCAATAGTATTTAAACCTACCAGGTCTGCATCTCGCCACCCCACTACTTGCCCCTGGTGTTGCCTTGGCTTAGAGAAACAGTCTTCTGACTACAAGCCAGCCTTTTGACTGCCTGGTTAACAGAACCCAGAACTTTGAGCAAACAGTCTTTTAGGTTCTAGAACCCAGAACCTTGGGCAATCAGTCTTTTAGGTTCTAGAACCCAGAATCTTGGGCAATCAGTCTTTTAGGTTCTAGAACCCAGAAACTTGGGCAATCAGTCTGTTTTTGAGCTCTAGTTGTAGACTGGTCCCAGATCTGTTTGTGCTGTCTTACCAAGTAGAACAGCTCCTAAGTCAAGTCCAATGGTACATCTATTCTCTGTACTGCTTTCATAGCACACCAAGGCGCAGGACAGACACGCACATTGCTACAACGTTGATTTAAAATGAATAGATATTGATTGATAGCCAGAACATTATGTCAAGACAGCAGGCATAAGGAATACTCTCTATAGGGTTGCACGTTTTCCTTAACTTTCCCCAAATTCCCCGGTTTTCCAGAAATCCTGGTTGAAAGACTCTTGGAATAACGAGGGAATAAGAAGGAAATCCAGGAATCCTTCAACCAGGATTTCTGGAAAACCGGGGAATTTGGGGAAAGTTAACATGATTCATACATTTGAAAACAATGATTTTGTGAATAATACTATATACCTCAATTAATCTAATATTGACAGTAAATTGTCTTTGATATTTTCCTTACCATTTCCAGTTGTACTCATAAAACGTTTGAGATATATGTATGATAATCGGCCCGTAGCATTGTCACTTGCTTGTTCTATCCAAACGGTCTCCTTGCTCCCTGTGCGCCTCCGCCACATGTGCTGGAGCCCCTGATGTGCTGGAGCCCCTGATGTGCTGGAGCATGTCCATGTCACATAAACAACAAAAGCTGGTGAGTGCATTTCTGAGATGTAGGGCCTGCTCTCTCAGTGATTACATTTTGTGCTGATAATCGGCCCGTAGCATCCAAACGGTGCCGTCCCTTCCTCTCCACTGTCTCACCGTTTCATTTGGTGGTGGCACAGGCACCTGCTCAGTGCGCACCGTTCTGGCTTTTTTGCAGTTAGCCCTCGGGGGTGTAGGTTCAGGATGAGGCTTAGTCCTCGGGGGTGTAGGTTCAGGATGAGGCTTAGTCCTCTGAGGTGTAGGTTCAGGATGAGGCTTAGTCCTCGGGGGTGTAGGTTCAGGATGAGGCTTAGTCCTCGGGGGTGTAGGTTCAGGATGAGGCTTAGTCCTTGGAGGTGTAGGTTCAGGATGAGGCTTAGTCCTCGGGGGTGTAGGTTCAGTAAGAGGCTTAGTCCTCGGGGGTGTAGGTTCAGGATGAGGCTTAGTCCTCGGGGGTGTAGGTTCAGGATGAGGCTTAGTCCTTGGAGGTGTAGGTTCAGGATGAGGCTTAGTCCTCGGAGGTGTAGGTTTAGGATGAGACTTAGTCCTCGGGGGTGTAGGTTCAGGATGAGGCTTAGTCCTCAGAGGTGTAGGTTCAGGATGAGGCTTAGTCCTCGGAGGTGTGGGTTCAGGCTGAGGCTCAGAATCAGAAGAATAATCATCAGAGATGTCATGATTCATTTCTTCCATCTGAGTCGTTTTCATTCAGATCTTGTAGCAGAGCTAACGCATCGTGTACATCCATTGGTCTTGGTCACACTCTCACTGTGTACTCCATGTAGGCCAGACTAGACTGATAAGACTGCTTGGATTTGGTGGACTGATAGAAGGTACATACATATAAAGCAGTACAATAGAATGGCCCTGTTCTTCATTCACCATTGGTTATGAGATAATTATGCATGGTTCGGTTCACTTCCCCTCGCGCACCAACTCACCCATTTTCCCCTATCATACTTTACTTCATTTATTTCATCTGTTGTTATACAGTTGAAGTCAGAAGTTTACGTACACCTTAGCCAAATACATTTAAACTCAGTTTTTCACAATTCCAGACATTTAATCCTAGTAAAAATTCCCTGTCTTAGGTCAGTTAGGATCACCACTTTATTTTAAGAATGTGAAATGTCAGAATAATAGTAGAGAGAATGATTTATTTGAGCTTTTATTTCTTTCATCACGTTCCCAGTGGGTCAGAAGTTTACATACACTCAATTAGTATTTGGTAGCATTGCCTTTAAATTGTTTAACTTGGGTTAAACGTGTCGGGTAGCCTTTCACAAGCTTCCCATAATAAGTTGGGGGAATTTTGGCCCATTCCTCCTGACAGAGCTGGTGTAACTGGGTCAGGTTTGTAGGCCTCCTTGCTCGCACACGCTTTTTCAGTTCTGCCCACAAATTTTGTATATGGTTGAGGTCAGGGCTTTGTGATGGCCACTCCAATACCTTGACTTTGTTGTCCTTATGCCATTTTGCCACAACTTTGGAAGTATGCTTGGGGTCATTGTCCATTTGGAAGACCCATTTGCGACCAAGCTTTAACTTCCTGACTGATGTCTTGAGATGTTGCTTCAATATATCCACATCATTTTCCAACCTCATGATGCCATCTATTTTGTGAAGTACTCCAGTCCCTCCTGCAGCAAAGCACCCCCACAACATGATGCTGCCACCCTCGTGCTTAACGGTTGGGATGGTGTTCTTCGGCTTGCAAGCAGTGGCTTCTTCCTTGCTGAGCGGCCTTTCAGGTTATGTCGATATAGGAATCGTTTTACTGTGAATATTGATACTTTTGTACCGGTTTCCTCCAGCATCTTCACAAGGTCCTTTGCTGTTCTTCTGGGATTGATTTGCACTTTTCGCACCAAAGTACGTTCACATCTAGGAGACAGAACGCGTCTCAATCCTGAGCAGTATGACGGCTGCGTGGTCCCATGGTGTTTATACTTGCGTATTATTGTTTGTACAGATGAACGTGGCACCTTCAGGCGTTTGGAAATTGCTCCCAAGGATGAACCAGACTTGTGGAGGTCGACAATTTTTTTTTCTGAGGTCTTGATTTCTTTTGATTTTCCCATTATGTCAAGCAAAGAGGCACGGAGTTTGAAGATAGGCCTTGAAATACATCCACAGGTACACCTCCAATTGACTGAAATTATGTCAATTAGCCTATCAGAAGCTTCTAAAGCCATGACATCATTTTCTGGAATTTTCCAAGCTGTTTAAAAGTACAGTCAACTTAGTGTATGTAAACTTCTGACCCACTGGAATTGTGATACAGTCAATTATAAGTGAAATAATCTGTCTGTAAACAATTGTTGGAAAAATTACTTGTGTCATGCACAAAGTAGATGTCCTAACTGACTTCCCAAGCTATAGTTTGTTAACAAGAAATTTGTGGAGTGGTTGAAAAACTAGTTTTAATGACTCCAACCTAAGTGTAGGTAAACTTCCGACTTCAACTGTATGTGTGAAGTTAGATTTGGTACTGTTTAGGTTAAGTTTTGAGGCAATTATCGGTGTGATTATCAACTGGGCACGGCACCTTCCACTGAAGTAGCAGAGCAGGCCCTACTGTAGGGAGAATGAAGGGAGCAGGCCCTACTGTAGGGAGAAGGAGGGGAGCAGGCCCTACTGTAGGGAGAAGGAGGGGAGTAGGCCCTATTGTAGGGAGGAGGGAGCAGGCCCTACTGTAGGGAGAAGGAGGGGAGCAGGCACTACTGTAGGGAGAAGGAGGGGAGCAGGCCCTACTGTAGGGAGAAGGAGGGGAGCAGGCCCTACTGTAGGGAGAAGGAGGGGAGCAGGCCTTACTGGAGTGGAGCAGGCCCTATTGTAGGGAGGAGGGAGCAGGCCCTACTGTAGGGAGAAGGAGGGGAGCAGGTCCTACTGTAGGGAGAAGGAGGGGAGCAGGCCTTACTGGAGTGGAGCAGGCCCTATTGTAGGGAGGAGGGAGCAGGCCCTACTGTAGGGAGAAGGAGGGAAGCAGGTCCTACTGTAGGGAGAAGGAGGGGAGCAGGCCCTACTGTAGGGAGAAGGAGGGGAGCAGGCCCTACTGTAGGGAGGAGGGGAGCAGGCCCTACTGTAGGGAGAAGGAGGGGAGCAGGCCCTACTGTAGGGAGGAGGGAGCAGGCCCTACTGTAGGGAGAAGGAGGGGAGCAGGCCCTACTGTAGGGAGAAGGAGGGGAGCAGTCCTACTGTAGGGAGAAGGAGCGGAGCAGTCCATACTGTAGGGAGGAGGGAGCAGGCACTACTGTTGGGAGAAGGATGGGAGCAGGCCCTACTGTAGAGAGAAGGAGGGGAGCAGGCTCTACTGTAGGGAGAAGGAGTGGAGCAGGCCCTACTGTAGGGAGGAGGGAGCAGGCACTACTGTTGGGAGAAGGATGGGAGCAGGCCCTACTGTAGGGAGAAGGAGGGGAGCAGGCCCTACTGTAGGGAGAAGGAGGGGAGCAGGCCCTACTGTTGGGAGAAGGAGCGGAGCAGGCCCTACTGTAGGGAGAAGGAGGGGAGCAGGCCCTACTGTAGGGAGAAGGAGGGGAGCAGGCCCTACTGTTGCGAGAAGGAGGGGAGCAGGCCCTACTGTTGGGAGAAGGAGGGGAGCAGGCACTACTGTCGGGAGAAGGAGGGGAACAGGCCCTACTGTAGGGAGAAGGAGGGGAGCAGGCCCTACTGTAGGGAGAAGGAGGGGAGCAGGCCCTACTGTAGGGAGGAGGGAGCAGGAACTACTGTAGGGAGAAGGAAGGGAGCAGGCCCTACTGTAGGGAGAAGGAGCGGAGCAGGCCCTACTGTAAGGAGGAGGGAGCAGGCACTACTGTTGGGAGAAGGACGGGAGCAGGCCCCACTGTCGGGAGAAGGAGGGGAGCAGGCCCTACTGTTGGGATATGGAGCGGAGCAGGCCTTAATGTAGGGAGAAGGAGGGGAGCAGGCCTTACTGTTGGGAGAAGGAGGGGAGCAGGCCCTACTGTAGGGAGAAGGAGGGGAGCAGGGCCTACTATAGGGAGAAGGAGGGGAGCAGGCCCTACTGTAGGGAGAAGGAGGGGAGAAGGCCCTACTGTTGGGAGAAGGAGCGGAGCAGGCACTACTGTTGGGAGAAGGAGGAGGGCAGGCCCTATTGTAGGGAGAAGGAGGGAGCAGGCCCTACTGTAGGGAGAAGGAGGGGAGCATGCCCTACTGTAGGGGGAAGGATAGAGCAGGCCCTACTGTAGGGAGAAGGAGGGGAGCAGTCCCTACTGTCGGGAGAAGGAGGGGAGCAGGCCCTACTGTTGGGATATGGAGCGGAGCAGGCCTTAATGTAGGGAGAAGGAGGGGAGCAGGCCTTACTGTTGGGAGAAGGAGGGGAGCAGGCCCTACTGTAGGGAGAAGGAGGGGAGCAGGGCCTACTATAGGGAGAAGGAGGGGAGCAGGCCCTACTGTAGGGAGAAGGAGGGGAGAAGGCCCTACTGTAGGGAGAAGGAGGGGAGCAGGCCCTACTGAAGGGAGAAGGAGCGGAGCAGGCCCTACTGTAGGGAGAAGGAGTGGAGCAGGCCCTACTGTAGGGAGAAGGAGTGGAGCAGGCCCTACTGTAGGGAGAAGGAGGGGAGCAGGCCCTACTGTAGGGAGAAGGAGTGGAGCAGGCCCTACTGTAGGGAGAAGGAGTGGAGCAGGCCCTACTGTAGGGAGAAGGAGGGGAGCAGGCCCTACTGTAGGGAGAAGGAGTGGAGCAGGCCCTACTGTAGGGAGAAGGAGTGGAGCAGGCCCTACTGTAGGGAGACGGAGGGGAGCAGGCCCTACTGTCGGGAGAAGGAGCGGAGCAGGCCCTACTGTAGGGAGAAGGAGGGGAGCAGGCCCTACTGTCGGGAGAAGGAGTGGAGCAGGCCCTACTGTAGGGAGAAGGAGGGGAGCAGGCCCTACTGTAGGGAGAAGGAGGGGAGCAGGCCCTACTGTAGGGAGAAGGAGGGGAGCAGGCCCAACTGTTGCGAGAAGGAGGGGAGCAGGCCCTACTGTAGGGAGAAGGAGGGGCAATGGGAGAAACCATTCCTTAAAGTATATGCCTTCCTACACTTAGAAAAAAGGGTTCCCAAAGGGTTATTTGGCTGTCCCCATAGAAAAATCATTTTTGGTTCCAGGTATACCAATGGGAAGTAGAGGTGCTGAAAATTCTGAATTTAATCAAATATATTATTACTTAATCACTGTTTTTTTGTTACAAAAGTAGTGCACTGGACCTTTACTAGTCCTGTATTAGCAGACCGACATAGCCGTCTGTAGTGCGGGCCTAAAATATATATTCTGCGCCGACCAAAAATGTTCAGCACCCCCAAACATCTTCCCACAGCTATGGTTCCAGGTCAAGTCAAAACAAGTCAAATTTAATTGGTTGCATACACATATTTAGCAGATGTTATCACGGGTGTTGCGAAATGCATATGTTCCTAGCTCCAACAGTGCAGTAATACCTGACAATACATAACAATACACACAAAGTTAAATAACGACATATAGAAATATTACCACAAGCAATATCAGAACCCGGAATATAAACATATATTTTCAGCACCCCCACTGAACCTAAACTGACCCTAAGTGCCTTCAGAATGTATTAATCAATCAATCAATCAAATGTATTTATAAAGCCCTTTTTACATCACCAGACCACCATGTCACAAAGTGCTATACAGAAACCCAGCCTAAAACCCCAAACAGAAAGCAATGCAGATGTAGAAGTGGCTAGGAAAAGCTCCCTAGAAAGGCAGAAACGTAGGAAGAAACCTAGAGAGGAACCAGGCTCTTAGGGGTGTGCCGGGTGGAGATTATAACAGTACATGGCCATTTAAAGCCAGATGTTCTTCAAGATGTTCAAACGTTCATAGATGACCAGCAGGGTCAGATAATAATAACAGTGGTTGTAGAGGGTGCAACAGGTCAGCACCTCAGGAGTAAATGTCAGTTGGCTTTTCATAGCCGAGCATTCAGAGGTTGAGACAGCAGTTGCGGTAGAGAGAGAGAGAGAGAGAGAGAGACGAAAACAGCAGGTCTGGGACAAGGTAGCACATCCGGCGAACAGGTCAGGATCTCTAGTCGCAGGCAGAACAGTTGAAACTGGAGCAGCAGCACAACCAGGTGAAGTGGGGACAGCCAGGAGTCATCAGGCCAGGTAGTCCTGAGGCAGGATCCTAGGGCTCAGATCCTCCGGGAGGGGAAGGAGAAAGGGAGACAGAGAATTAGAGGGAGCATACTTAAATTCACACAGGACACAAGATAAGACAGGAGAAATACACCAGATATAACAGACTGACCCTGGCCCCCCGGCACATAGACAATTGCAGCATAGATACTGGAGACTGAGACGGGTGGGTCGGTGGACACTGTGGCCCCGGACCCCGGACGATACACCCGGACAGGGCCAACCAGGCAGGTTATAACCCCGCCCACTTTGCCAAAGCACAGCCTCCAGACCACTAGAGGGATATCAACAGACCACCAAATTACTACCCTGAGACAAGGCTGAGTATAGCCTCCACACGACTAGAGGGATATCAACAGACCACCAACCTACCACCCTGAGACAAGGCTGAGTATAGCCCACGGAGATCTCATCCACCGTAGGAGCACAAGGGGGCACAAAACCGGACAGGAAGATCACGTCTGTGACTCAACCCACTCAAGTGACGCACCCCTCCTAGGGACGGCATGGAAGAGCACCAGTAAGCCAGTGAGTGACTCGGCCCCCATAACGGGGTCAGAGGCAGAGAATCCCAGTGGAGAGAGGGGAACCCCGGCCAGGCAGAGACAGCAAGGGCAGTCCGTCGCTCCAGTGCCTTGCCGTGAAGAGATGAGTCTTCAATAAAGACTTAAAGGTTGAGACAGAGTCTGCGTCTCTCACATGGATAGGCAGATCATTCCATAAAAATTGAGCTCTAGGAAAAAGCCCTGGCTCCAGCTGTTTGCTTAGAAATTCTAGGGACAGTAAGGAGGCCTGCGTCTTGTAACCGTAGAGTACGTGTAGGTATGTACGGCAGGACCAAATTGGAGAGATAGTTAGGAGCAAGCCCATGTAATGCTTTGTAGGTTAGCAGTAAAGCTTTTAAATCAGCCCTAGCCTTAACAGGAAGCCAATGTAGAGAGGTTAGCACTGGAGTAATATGTTCAAATGTGTTGGTTCTAGTCAAGATTCTAGCAGCCGTGTTTAGCACTAACTGAAGTTTATTTAGTAATTCATCCACACCCCTCTACTCCTTTTTGGTTCCAGGAAGAACCCTTTTGGGTTCCATGTAGAATCATCTGTGCAAAGGGTTCTACAGGGAACCCAAATGGGTTCTATCTGGAACCAAAAAATGTTTTGTTTTCAAAGGGTTCTCCTATGGGGATATCCAAATAATTATTTTAGGTTCTAGATAGCACCTTTTTTTGTAAGAGTGTATTACTGGTTATACTCCAGCTGTGTTTCTGATATGATTTAACACCAGCAGTGTGTTATATAGACTGATTTAGGACAAGTCAAGGATAGAGGGGGGCATGACTTTAAAAAAGTAATAAAAAGGGTAAAGTAATGAGCAGTCCAAATGACTGCCTCGGCGGTTGTATTGCTAAAACATATAATTGGTACTTCATCACAAATGGTAATTTACCATTTAATTTGAATATTGAGGTGATGATTTGAGGCCAGGATGTATGTACTACTGCTACAGTTCATTCCCACACCATCACCCCCACACCACCATCCCCACACCACCATCCCCACACCATCCCCACACCATCACCCCCACACCATCACCCCCACACCACCATCCCCACACCATCACCCCCACACCATCCCCCCACCATCACCCCACACCACCATCCCCACACCATCACCTCCAGACCACCACCCCACACCATCACCCCACACTACCACCCCACACCATCACCCCCACACCACCACCCCACACCACCCCCCCAGACCACCACCCCACACCATCACCCCCACACCACCACCCCACACCATCCCCCCAGACCACCACCCCACACCACCACCCCACACCATCCCCCCCAGACCACCACCCCACACCATCCCTCCAGACCACCACCCCACACCATCACCCCCACACTACCACCCACACACCATCACCCCACACTACCACCCCACACCATCCCCACACCATCCCCTCCACACCACCACACACCATCACCCCCACACTACCACCCACACACCATCACCCCACACTACCACCCCACACCACCACCCCCACACCACCACCCCCACACCATCACCACCACCCCCACACTACCACCCCACCCCACCCCTTCCAGACCACCACCCCAGACCACCACCCCACACCACCACCCCCACACTACCACACCACACCATCCCCACACTATCCCCTCCAGACAACCACCCCCTCCAGACCACCACCCCACACCACCACCCCACACCATCAACCCCACACCACCACCCCACACCATCACCCCCACACTACCACCCCACCCCTTCCAGACCACCACCCCACACCACCACCCCCACACCACCACCCCACACCATCCCCCCCAGACCACCACCCCACACCATCCCTCCAGACCACCACCCCACACCATCACCCCCACACTACCACCCACACACCATCACCCCACATTACCACCCCACAACATCACCCCCACACCACCACCCCCACACTACCACCCCCACACCATCCCCTCCACACCACCACACACCATCACCCCCACACTACCACCCACACACCATCACCCCACACTACCACCCCACACCATCACCCCCACACTACCACCCCACACCATCACCACCACCCGCACACTACCACCCCACCCCACCCCTTCCAGACCACCACCCCACACCACCACCCCCACACTAACACACCACACCATCCCCACACTATCCCCTCCAGACCACCACCCCACACCATTACCCCCACACCACCACCCCACACCATCCCCCAGACCACCACCCCACACCACCCCCCCAGACCACCACCCCACATCATCACCACCACCCCACACCATCAACCCCACACCACCAACCCACACCATCACCCCCACACTACCACCCCACCCCACCCCTTCCAGACCACCACCCCACACCACCACCCCCACACTACCACCCCACACCATCCCCACACTATCCCCTCCAGACCAACATCCCACACCATCACCCCCACACCACCACCCCACACCATCACCCCCACACCACCACCCCACACCATCACCCCACACCACCACCCCACACCATCACCCCCACACCATCCCCCCACACCATCACCCCACACTACCACACCATCACCCCTACACCCCCACACTACCACCCCACACCATCCCCTCCAGACCACCACCCCACACTACCACCCCCACACACCATCACCCCCACACCATCACCTCCACACTACCACCCCACACCATCACCTCCACACTACCACCCCACACCATCACCTCCACCCCCACACTACCACCCTACACCATCACCCCCACACCATCACCTCCACCCCCACACTACCACCCCACACCATCCCCTCCAGACCACCACCCCAAACCATCACCCCCACACCACCACCCCACACTACCACCCCACACAATCACCCACACACTACCACCCCACACCATCACCCCCACACTCACCACCACACTACCACCCACACACCATCATCCCCTCACTACCACCCACACACCATCACCCCCACACTACCACCCACACACACCATCACCCCCACACTACCATCCACACACCAGACGGAAGCCACTCCTCAGTAAAATACATATGACAGCCCACTTGGAGTTTGCCAAAAGGCACCGAAAGACTTTCAGACCATGAGAAACAAGATTCTCGGGTCTGATGAAACCAGGATTGAACTCTTTGGCCTGAATGGCAAGTGTGACGTCTGGAGGAAACCTGGCACCATCCCTACGGTGAAGCATGGTGGTGGCAGCATCATGCTGTGGGGATGTTTTTCAGTGGCAGTAACTGGCACACTAGTCAGGATCGAGGGAAAGATGAACAGAGCAAAGTACAGAGAGATCCTTGATGAAAACCTGCTCCAGAGCGCTCAGAACCTCAAACTGGGGTGAAGGTTTACCTTCCAACAGGACAACGACCCTAAGCACACAGCCTAGACAACGCAGGTGTTGCTTCGGGACAAGTCTCTGAATGTCCTTGAGTGGCCAAGCCAGAGCCCGGACTTGAACCCGATTGAACATCTCTGGAGAGACCTGAAAATAGCTGAATAGATGAATAGGAGAAACTCAACAAATACAGGTGTGCCAAGCTTGTAGCATCATACCCAAGAAGACTCAATGCAGTATTCTCTGCCAAAGGTGCTTCAAAAAAGTGCTGAGTAAAGGGTCTGAATACTTACGTAAATATGATATTTCCATTTTTTGTTTTTATACATTTGCAAAATGTTCAAATAACCGGTTTTTGCTTTGCCTTTATGCGGTATAGTGTGTACAGTCGAGGCTAAAAGTTTTGAGAATGACACAAATATTAATTTCCACAAAGTTTGCTGCTTCAGTGTCTAGATATTTTGTCAGATGTTACTATAGAATACTGAAGTATAATTACTGTCACGGTTGTCGTAGGATGAAGCGGACCAAAGTGCAGCGTGATTATCGTTCCACTTATTTTATTGAACTGTGAAACTATGTAATACATACAAAATAAACTGAATGAACAAAAACAACAAACCGTGACGAAGAGTTAACATACACTTACTCAAAATCAATCTCCCACAAACCCAGGTGGGAAAAACACCTACTTAAGTATGATCTCCAATTAGAGACAACAATGACTAGCTGCCTCTAATTGGAGATCATCCCAAACAAAACCCAACATAGAAATACAAAACTAGAACATAACAACATAGAAAATCTAAACTAGAAAATAAAACCTGTCAAGCCCTGACCTACTCTACCATAGAAAATAACAGCTTTCTATGGTCAGGACGTGACAATTATAAGCATTTCATAAGTGTCAAAGGCTTTTATTGACAATTACATGAAGTTGATGCAAAGAGTCAATATTTGCAGTGTTGACCAGAATATCAGTCTGTCCCTGATGTTTTTCCTGGAGAGAAGTGGCTTCTTTGCTGCCCTTCTTGACACCAGGCCATCCTCCAAAAGTCTTCGCCTCACTGTGCGTGCAGATGCACTCACACTTGCCTGCTGCCATTCCTGAGCAAGCTCTGTACTGGTGGTTCCCCGATCCCGCAGCTGAATCAACTTTAGGAGACGGTCCTGACGCTTGCTGGACTTTCTTGGGTGTCCTGAAGCCTTCTTCACAGCAATTGAACCGCTCTCCTTGATGTTCTTGATGATCCGATAAATGGTTGATTAGATGCAATCTTACTGGCAGCAATATCCTTGCCTGTGAAGCCCTTTTACGCAAAGCAATGATGACGGCACGTGTTTTCTTCCAGGTAACCATGGTTGACAGAGGAAGAACAATGATTCCAAGCACCACCCTCCTTTTGAAGCTTCCAGTCTGTTATTCGAACTCAATCAGCATGACAGAGTGATTTCCAGCTTGTCCTCATCAACACTCACACCTGTGTTAACGAGAGAATCACTGACATGATGCCAGCTGGTCCTTTTGTGGCAGGGCTGAAATGCCGTGGAAATGTTTTTTGGTGATTCAGTTCATTTGCATGGCGAAGAGGGACTCATCACTTTTCATAACATTCTGGAGTATATGCAAATTAACATCATACAAACTGAGGCAGCAGACTTTGTGAAAATTAATATTTGTGTCATTCTCAAAACTTTTGGCCACGACTGTAGATTGCTTCTTTTTTTAAAATCCGTTTTAGAATAAGCTGTAATGTAACAAAATGTGGAAAAAGTCAAGGGGTCTGAATATTTCCCGAATGCACTGTATGGTTGCTGGTTCCTGGTGGTTTATATAGCCTGATCCCAGATCTGTTTACCGGTATTCAGTCTTACCTGCTCCAATAGTTTTATGCTCCCAATTTTAAATTTAAAGACAATGTTCCTGCGTTCGTGGAGACTGCATTTACGGTTAACGCTGCATACTTTATGTCGGCTCCATCGGGAATGACATTTACATTTCAATCGTGCTTTAGTGCTGAATTTCCGTGATATGGATTGAATCGAGCCCTAGGTGCAGTAGTTGTAATATGCAATATAGCCTGATCCCAGATCTGTTTACAGGTATGCTGTCTTGCTTATTCCTATGGTCCTATGCACCCTTTGTCACACCGGCACAAACAGATCTGGGACCTGGCTAGGGGGTTGACACCATCAGATACCTATAACCTGCTGCGTTATAGCCTGAGTGCCAGTCTTTTTATGCTATCATGCCAGCTCCTTGTCACTCATTGTCATGTGACAATGAGCAATAGAGTTGGCAAGAGAACAAACATATCTGGGACCTGCGTTACTTTTCAGAACTGCTGTCAATTCAGGAAGCACACTGAAATTCCAATTCCATTTATCTTCAATGTTATTCAATGAGGAAAATATGGAATTGGAATTTGGGTTCTGTTTTGAATTGCCTTAAATTGAAATGGAATTGACCCCAACCCTGACAAACAGTACCGTTAAGTTTTAGCTGTATTCATTCTATTGGTGTGAATCTTCTTTGTTGACAGGTACTGGACCCCAACCCTGCTGTTTATCTGAGAGGTACTGGACCCCAACCCTGCTGTTTATCTGACAGGTACTGGACCCCAACCCTGCTGTTTATCTGACAGGTACTGGACCCCAACCCTGCTGTTTATCTCACAGGTACTGGACCCCAACCCTGCTGTTTATCTGACAGGTACTGGACCCCAACCCTGCTGTTTATCTGACAGGTACTGGACCCCAACCCTGCTGTTTATCTGACAGGTACTGGACCCCAACCCTGCTGTTTATCTGACAGGTACTGGACCCCAACCCTGCTGTTTATCTGACAGGTACTGGACCCCAACCCTGCTGTTTATCTGATTTTACATATATACAGTATTAGGTGTGTAATGATCAAATCAATCGCATTTTATTCATCACATGCTTGGTAAACAACAGGTGTGGACTCACAGTGAAATGCTTAGTGACGGGCCCTTCCCAACAACACAGAGAGAAACAAAATAGAATTAGAATAGAAAAGCAACAAAACGTAATAATACAACTAACAATAGATACACAATGAGTAACGATAACTTGGCTATATACAAGGGGTACCAGTACCAGTCAATGTGCAGGGGTACGAGGTAATAACTTGGCTATATACAAGGGGTACCAGTACCAGTCAATGTGCAGGGGTACGAGGTAATAACTTGGCTATATACAAGGGGTACCAGTCAATGTGCAGGGGTACGAGGTAATAACTTGGCTATATACAAAGGGTACCAGTACCAGTCAATGTGCAGGGGTATGAGGTAATAACTTGGCTATATACAAGGGGTACCAGTCAATGTGCAGGGGTATGAGGTAATAACTTGGCTACATACAAGGGGTACCAGTACCAGTCAATGTGCAGGGGTACGAGATAATAACTTGGCTACATACAAGGGGTACCAGTACCAGTCAATGTGCAGGGGTACGAAGTAATAACTTGGCTACATACAAGGGGTACCAGTACCAGTCAATGTGCAGGGGTATGAGGTAATAACTTGGCTATATACAAGGGGTACCAGTCAATGTGCAGGGGTATGAGGTAATAACTTGGCTATATACAAGGGGTACCAGTCAATGTGCAGGGGTACGAGGTAATAACTTGGCTACATACAAGGAGTACCAGTACCAGTCAATGTGCAGGGGTACGAGGTAATTGAGGTAGATATGTACATATAACTAGGAATAAAGTGACAGATGATAAACAGTAGCATTGTATGTGATTAGTCAAAAAAAGTTTGAGCAAAAAGGGTCAATGCAGATAGTCCGGGTAGCTATTTGGTGAACTATTTAACTAACTATTTATCTGTCTTATGGCTTGGGGGTAGAATCTGTTCAGGGTCCTGTTGGTTCCAGACTTGGTGCATCGGTGCTGCTTGCTGTGTGGTAGAAGAGAGAACAGTCTATGACTTGGGGGTAATGCAGTAGCAGAGAGAATAGTCTATGACTTGGGTGATCATGCATACATGCTAGAATTTAATTGGGACAAAGCACGCTGTATGCTTTATATGGTGCTAACTTACAATGGCAGTCATGCACTTTCTGACCTTGTCTGTGTGTACGTGTGTGTACGTGTGTGTGTGTGTTTGAGCTTTTGACTACCCCCCCCCCCCTTCACTTCCTCCCTCCACCCCCACTTGTAAGTCAGGGAGGCCTCACTGCACTGTCCCTCTTTACTTCCCAGCACCAGTCATCTATTCCTGCCTGTCTCCCAAATGACACCCTATCCTATATAAAGCGCTGACATTTTCACCATAGGGCTCTAGTCTGGTTAAAGGTAGTGAACTATATAGGGTTTAGGGTACCATTTAGGATGCATACTATTTCTGCACTATGTTTAGCTTTTTTTAATAATCATTATTATTATCAATGATTATTATATTATTAATGCTATTATTATGACTATTGTTATTTTCTTAATTGGAGTTTAAATTAACTTATATTTTTTTATACAAAGAAAAAAGATGTTGGCCTTTTTGTTTTGTACAAAGTGAACATGAAGAGAAACAGAATGATTTAGACATGTTTTATTAATTGTTATAAGAATGGTAACAATACATGTTATAACTGTTATATGAATGTCTAAGACATCTTATTATAATAACTGTTATACGAATGGTCTAGATATGATGTAACTGTTATAACAATGTTCTCAACGTGTTATAACTGTTATAAGAACGGTCTTAGGCGTGTTATAATAACTGTTATAAGAATGGTCTAATACATGTTATAGCTGTTATATGAATGGTCTAGACATGTTATAATAACTGTTATAAGAATTGTCTATACATGTTGGAACTGTTATAAGAATTGTCTAGATGTGTTATAACTGTTATAAGAATGGTCTAGATGTGTTATAACTGTTATAAGAATGGTTTATACATGTTATAATAACTATTATAATAATTGTCTAGACATGGTATAACTGAGGAATGTCTCCACTGTAAATGTAAGAGAGCAGTAATGATGAGTTTTATAAAAGAAATATCTTGAAAACACTCAATGTCCTTTCCTGTGTGAGCTTTCATGACTGTTTCACAGTGCTTCAAACCTGTAATGTCTGTTTTAGCTACTAAAAGCCTAGAATGAGGCTGAAAAACTGTCGCACGGCGCGCAACCATTCTGGAGGGACGCCGCACTCCGAATTGCTCATTGCAAACTAGGATAAATCAAATCAAATCGTATTTGTCACATGCACCGAATACAACAGGTGTAGACCTTACAGTGAAATGCTTACTTACAAGCCCTTAACCAACAATGCAGTTTTAAGAAAAATACGTGTTTAGAAAATATTTACTAAAATAAACTCAAGTAAAACATAAATAAATAAAAGATAAAAGATAAAAGAAAAGGAAAAATAACAAATAATCAAGGAGCAACAATATAATAATAGTAGCGAGGCTATGTACCGGTACAGAGTCAATGTGCAGGGGCACCGGTTAGTCGAGATTATTGAGGAAATATGTATAGTGCCAACCCCTCGTCTTACCGGAGGCAGCTGTTCTATCTTGCCGATTGACCGAAAACCCAGCCAGCTGTATGTTATCCATGTCGTCGTTCAGCCACGACTCGGTGAAACATAAGATATTACAGTTTTGAATGTCCCGTTGGTAGGATAATGTTGATCGGAGCTCATCCATTTTGTTATCCAATGATTGCACGTTGGCTAATAGGACTGATGGTAGAGGGGGTTCACTCACTCTCCGTCGGATCCAGCTATCATTTCAGATTTGCTTATCATGGTGAAGCTACTTTTAGGTCTGGGAATATTTTTATGTTGCCAGCAAGGAATACAGAAAGATATCATACGCTCCATTTTAATTCTTTGACTTCTTGATGATAAAATAGTTTATCATCTGCCAAACGCTATAGTTCTGTAAACCTAAAAGTGTGAAGGTGTTGGCTTCTTTGTTGAAATGGCACGCGTGGGTTACTTAAGCAATAAGGCCCGAGGGGGTGTGGTATATGGCCAATATACCACGGCTAAGCGCTGTTCTTACGCGACACAACTCGGAGTGCCTGGATACAGCCCTTAGCCGTGGTATATTAGCCATTTACCACAAATCCCAGAGGTCTCTTATTGTTATTATCAACTGGTTACCAACGTAATTAGAGCAGTAAAAATAAATGCTTTGTCATACCCGTGGTATATGGTCTGATATACCATGGCTGTAAGCCAATCAGCATTCAGGGCTAGAACCAGACAGTTTCTAATTCCATTAGTTACAACATCCTGTACAGGGATGGCTAACTCAGGAAATTCCTTTGGTCTCTACTGAGTTAGGTAAATCAGCTTTTAGTTTTTGTTGCACCTTATTTGTGGGAAAATCTTCAACATTTTCAGAAATTTGATGTTCTGATGCCTCTAGGGTAATTCAGAACGCTGATTGATGACCTTTTTACTAATAAATGTGTTTGTTTTTTATGAATGTGTTTTTCTTTCTTTCTGCTTGCATTTTGTATTTTTATTTTGATGTGTGCATTTTTTGTAATCTATATAATTCAGGGCTCATCTGTAAAAGAGACCTTGGTCTCAGTATGACTCCCTGTTAAAATAAAAGGTTAAATAATATAAACTTCCGCCACCGTGTGTTGACGCGCGGTATCCCCTGACAACCGTCTGGAGAAAACAGGGATATTTTCTCTGAACTTTACTCTTCACCTCTGGGCAGACAGACGCGGGTGAGTACAGTACATTATGCTTCGGCAATATGAAGTTGGTGTAGTTATTTCCTGCGAATTACAGTGTTTATATCGTCTCATAGAAACGTTTAGCTATAGTTTACTTATTTGCGTACGTCCGTGCGTTGCGCCGATCGCACAGCACCCACATGGCAGAATGTCTACCTAAACTCATGGATTTGACATTACCAAATTACGGTGCTTGCTAGACAAATAATGTGCACATGATGCACATCTACCGTGAAATACAGTGTAATTATTAACAGAGCAAAATGCTAACCATGTTTCTTGGTAGAGCTTTCAATTAGGTCAATGAATAGAATATGTGCAAGTTATAGGCTATAGATATTCTGAGTAGACAATTCAAAAATATATATTTAACCTTTATTTAACAAGGCAAGTCAGTTAAGAACAAATGGGACTCACTGAGATGCAGTGCCTTAGACTGCTGCGCCACTCAGGAGCACACTCGGCAATACTTTGCTACATTTAACGTGCTAGTCCATAAACAGAAAGAGTGACTTGCTGTTAGTGCTTTCATTTAAAAAGGCGTAATATTTAGCCTTCAATGACCAAAAAAAAGCACACATCTTTCCAATACCACATGCAAGTTCCTTCCCGCCTTCCTCTCAGCCAGCCATGTCTACCAAGGCTACCACCCCTAACAAGCCTCGGATGCTGAGGGTTTCTGACTTACGCCGGGAGCTCCAGAGCCTTCTCCTGGGAGCAGAGATGGCCCACAAGGCTGACATCCAAACATACAGCTGTGGCCACCTGAGCCCTTATGCCCTGAGCCAGACCCAGCCCCACCGGAGGAGGACAGAGGAACCAATCTGGGAGATGTCTGAGGTCTTTCCCCCACTGTTTTCTTTCTATATTCAGTACCATTTTGCAGAAAAATGCATTGAAAGTATAGAGAGCATTACATTTTTTCACGGGCGAGCTGCATTTACCCACCAATTTGTTTTACCATTACATCACTGCTTACAATGACACAACAACAAAGCCTAACATGAACATATTCATTATCTCCAGGACAGGGAGAAGGATGAGGAGGAAGGCCTGAGTCCCAGTCCTTTTACGCAACGCCTCCAGAGAGAAACCAAGATGGCCGCCAACATCGAGAAGATGACGGAAGCCATGTTTGACTTCACTGTCGCCAAGGGGCTAAAACCTACAGTCTTGAAGCCTGGGCAGCATGAGAGCCTTACTGACACACAGAGAGGAACGAAGGGAGAGGAGGGAGAAGAAAGAGAGAGGAGGAAAACAAGTCTCAAGATGGTTCTGGACACCTCTGAGCTCTTCCTGGTCAAACCCAGCATAGCATCACGGACCAAACCTCCTGGAGGTGTTGAGGGGAACCAGAACAGGTAATAATGATAATAAAACTGTAGTATCACAGACCTAACCTCCTGGAGGTGTTGAGGAGGGGAATCAGGATAGGTAAGGACAATAATAATAAATATAGCGGCGAGCAGCAATGAACGGGGTTCACAGGATGACAGAAAGGACACAAGATCAGTTTGATAATAACGCAAACAATCTATCATGTAGGAACTATCTTCATTTATGTGTAATCAGTGAAAGCATTACTAGGGCTGTTAGGGTGAACGTATTACCGGCACTCCGGCGGTCACGGGTCATGACCGCAGTAAAATTCCACGTGACTGTTTTGTCACGGTAACTAGGCTTCTCCAAGCTCTGATGCTGCTGATGGTCATTAGTAGCCTACCAAACTTGCCAACTGCCTGGTACTCAGCACTCTATTATCCCTGTAATCACTCTGACATCAATGCAAATTTTATTTAAAATCTAATCAAACACTTCATGAGAGCCCATGAGCTAATGTTGTGCAATATTTCTATAGGCTAGAGAAAACAGAGTGATGGCCTCTATTAAAAAGAGGAGGCTCCCATAAGCTTTCTATAGGCTAGGCCTACTTTCCTAATATTAAACATATTACTTCTCTGGCATGAAAATGAACCACGGGAATAGCATCCTCCATTCGCTATTTAAGTGCATAGATAACATGTATTTTTTTATATGATAATGGTCCATTCTAAATCAAAACAAATTTCACACATATATTATTTAGTATATGTAAAGACAAGATTAAATCAAGAATAGTCTGATGGGTGACAATATTAGCCTATCACTAATGTTTGCTAGCTAACTAGCAGTATGCTTTGCAATAAAAATGACTTTCTGACAAAATTATGTCTAGAAAATGTAGCTAGACTCTTACCCGTATACATGCATGAACGCGTCACGGCAGACTGGAACCATTTAACTCCGTTTTGTTCGTAGCTACATCTTATTTGGCCAGCTTTGTGTCAAGTCACTACAGTTCACACTGATTGTGGCGTGTGCAGAAAGTAGCCCATCACTTTTTCCAACTGATCTCTCGATAGCGTCTGTTAAATTCAGGGCATCAATGTTGTTGAGAAAAGTAGCAAAACTTTTGTAGTTCTCGATGGCTAATGTTATATCTTTCAAAAACGGTGTGGTAGATAGGACTGTCAACACATACTGATCAGCTGACATTATAGACAGAAGCGTGCTACATGGCAGACCAATCCAAACTCATCTCCCGGCATGTCCAGCCTATACATTATCTCAGCCAATCATGGCTAGTGGGAAGTTTCCTCAGTTTTTCCATGGCTAAACCAACTAGGCTCGTAATTTAACAATTGTATTCATATTTATGGATGGAATACGAGTTTGTTATTAAGGCACATGAAAGTTCACGTTCCAGAAGGCATTTCTGCCAAGAAAATGCATATATATATATATATATTTTTTTTTTTTTTTTTTTTTTTTTTTTAAATGTATACGTTCAAATGCTGCTCCTGTGACGTGCGACATACGCCTAATTTCCTGAAACGAGTCACATATTTATTTCTCCACAGAATAGAATAGGTCAAATGTTGTTTTATGGGGGACAGTAGATTGACATAGGCTAGTGCTCATTTTGTTGGCTGAAGAAAAGTAAATGTGGACATTTCTTCCAGTATCTTCAATATGCGCCTCGGAATTGGATACGGACACGCGCAGTCGCGTCCCCGATGTGTCTGTCTTCACTTGTAGCCAGTGCGAAAGACCCAATGTGAGAAAGACCCAATGGCCGTAAAAGGCATGGAATATTTTAGTGGGCATTACGGCCACACAAAGGGGATGCCGCCAGGAAATTTGAGGCATTATCAAGTGCTTGTCGAATTGTGAATGAGAGACTGATGAAGTGTGTAAAGCCTGCTCAAAAAAACAAAGCAGAGCTCATGTCTTTCATGCAGCTTTTTTCAAATCATCATTAGAGTCTCATCATGCAGCCTTACAATGTATTAAAAATCAAAACATATAGCGCAACATTTGTAGAACAACTAAAGTTACATTCATAAATCTAAATTAAGCATATAGGAGGACCTGTTTCTTTGTTAACCGCTCAACACCGAATAGCCGCATGTGCGCACTCCCTCAAATCGTTTGGAGAAAATATACTTTCTATTTTATTCAGCTATGTTCAATTATATTCTTCATACTAATAAATATATATATTCATTTTTTACTTTATTTAACTAGGCAAGTCAGTTAAGAACAAAATCTTATTTACAATGACGGCCTACCCCGGCTAAACCCGGACGACGCTGGGCCAATTGTGCGCCGCCCTATGGGACTCCCAATCACGGCCGGATGTGATACAGCTTGGATTCAAACCAAGGACTGTAGTGACGCCTCTTGCACTGAGATGCAGTGCCTTAGACCGGGAGCCCAAATGCCACGGAATTCTAACGCCCACGGTACTGATGTATAAAAAATAAACTGCACATTACACACTCAACACATACACACTAAAAACGAATGGTTCTATATAGAGCCAAATAAGGGTTGTTTGGCTTGTAACCATAGCGGAACCCTTTTTGGTGCTATATAGAACCTTTTTTTGAAGGTTCTATAAAGTACTGTGCTCATAAGGTTCTAAATGGAACATGTAGGGTGGTATAAAGGTTCTATAGAGAACCATTAAAAAAGGTTCTATATAGCACCAAAAAAGGGTTCCGCTATGGTTACAACCCTTTTTGGGGCTATATAGAACCCTTTTTTATGGTTCTTTATAGAACTTTCATGGAGAATGGTTCTATAAAGAACATTTCTCAATCTCTAAGGTTCTTTGGAGAACCACCCAGGTTTGTTTTATTCTGTTTTAACAGCCATATTATGTTGTTACATTTCCGTACGTTTTATTATTGTGTTTATTAACAAGTTGAATCAGGTGTGCTACCTCTGGAACCGCTGGGGGTCCCTGAGGAGACAATTGAGAACTACTGACTTAGTCAACCATTCTCAGTTGACACAAGGCCATCCACAAGTCTTTCACAAGACACCGTCACTAGCCGTAGTCATATATAACATGTAACAGCATAACACAACAGATTAGATGAACTGGAATGACTCATTTACTCACAGTTGAATGACACTCTCACTCACGGTTGAATGACACTTTCACTCACAGTTGCGCAAAAAGAGCTGTGAGTAAGCCACGGCCCTAAATATTCTAGACTATTCTATTCTAGTAACATTTTTGTCATTTATCACACGCTCTTATCCAAGTGAGTTCATACATATTGGTACTGGTCCCCCATGAGAATGAAACCCCACAACCCTGGCATTGCAAGCGCTAAGCTCTACCAACTGAGCCACATTGGACCCATCACTAAAATGATCACTATACACTGCTCAAAAAAATAAAGGAACACTAAAATAACACATCCTAGATCTGAATGAATGAAATAATCTTATTAAATACTTTTTTCTTTACATAGTTGAATGTGCTGACAACAAAATCACACAAAAATAATCAATGGAAATCCAATTTATCAACCCATGGAGGTCTGGATTTGGAGTCACACTCAAAATTAAAGTGGAAAACCACACTACAGGCTGATCCAACTTTGATGTCATGTCCTTAAAACAAGTCAAAATGAGGCTCAGTAGTGTGTGTGGCCTCCACGTGCCTGTATGACCTCCCTACAATGCCTGGGCATGCTCCTGATGAGGTGGCGGATGGTCTCCTGAGGGATCTCCTCCCAGACCTGGACTAAAGCATCCGCCAACTCCTGGACAGTCTGTGGTGCAACGTGGCGTTGGTGGATGGAGCGAGACATGATGTCCCAGATGTGCTCAATTGGATTCAGGTCTGGGGAACGGGCGGACCAGTCCATAGCATCAATGCCTTCCTGTTGCAGGAACTGCTGACACACTCCAGCCACATGAGGTCTAGCATTGTCTTGCATTAGGAGGAACCCAGGGCCAACCGCACCAGCATATGGTCTCACAAGGGGTCTGAGGATCTCATCTCGGTACCTAATGGCAGTCAGGCTACCTCACGTGCGGCCCCCCAAAGAAATGCCACCCCACACCATGACTGACCCACCGCCAAACCGGTCATGCTGGAGGATGTTGCAGGCAGCAGAACGTTCTCCACGGCGTCTCCAGACTCTGTCACGTCTGTCACATGTGCTCAGTGTGAACCTGCTTTCATCTGTGAAGAGTACAGGGCGCCAGTGGCGAATTTGCCAATCTTGGTGTTCTCTGGCAAATGCCAAACGTCCTGCACGGTGTTGGGCTGTAAGCACAACCCCCACCTGTGGACGTCGGGCCCTCATACCACCCTCATGGAGTCTGTTTCTGACCGTTTGAGCAGACACATGCACATTTGTGGCCTGCTGGAGGTCATTTTGCAGGGCTCTGGCAGTGCTCCTCCTGCTCCTCCTTGCACAAAGGCGGAGGTAGCGGGCCTGCTGCTGGGTTGTTGCCCTCCTATGGCCTCCTCCACGTCTCCTGATGTACTGGCCTGTCTCCTGGTAGCACCTCCATGCTCTGGACACTACGCTGACAGACACAGCAAACCTTCTTGCCACAGCTCGCATTGATGTGCCATCCTGGATGAGCTGCACTACCTGAGCCACTTGTGTGGGTTGTAGACTCCGTCTCATGCTTCCACTAGAGTGAAAGCACCGCCAGCATTCAAAAGTGACCAAAACATCAGCCAGGAAGCATAGGAACTGAGCAGTGGTCTGTGGTCACCACCTACAGAACCACTCCTTTATTGGGGGTGTCTTGCTAATTGCCTATAATTTCCACCTGTTGTCTATTCCATTTGCACAACAGCATGTGAAATTTATTGTTAATCAGTGTTGCTTCCTAAGTGGACAGTTTGATTTCACAGAAGTGTGATTGACTTGGAGTTACATTGTGTTGTTTAAGTGTTCCCTTTATATTTTTGAGCAGTGTATATTTTTTTACTGCAAATAACAATTGAAGGGCTCAAGGGTTCTTTGGGTCAGTGTGGTTCCACATAGAACCCTTCCCAAAGAACCGTTGAGGAGTCCTCCATGTTTTATTGTGACATAGGCCTACCGGTCACATTCATTGGACATTAAATAAAAGGCGAAAAAGAGAGTGCACACTGCATCCTATTCTCTTCATCAGGTCAGACCGGCACCTGCTCAGGAACAATGGATGCAATTATATGTTTTGTTATAAATTGCACATGTTGCCCTTGTCTTACTAGTATAGTATATTCCATTTAGCAAACACGTCTATCTAAAGCGATTTACAGACAGTCATGCATGCATTTTACGTATGGGTGGCCCCAGCGGGAATTTAACCCTTGACCTTTGGCGTCGCAAGCGCTATGCTCTACTGACTGAGCCACACAGGACCCTCTAACACATCACAGGACCCTCTTACACATCACAGGACCCTCTTACACATCACAGGACCCTCTTACACATCACAGGACCCTCTTACACATCACAGGACCCTCTTACACATCACAGGACCCTCTAACACATCACAGGACCCTCTAACACATCACAGGACCCTCTAACACATCACAGGACCCTCTAACACATCACAGAACCCTCTTACACATCACAGGACCCTCTAACACATCACAGGACCCTCTAACACATCACAGGACCCTCTTACACATCACAGAACCCTCTAACACATCACAGAACCCTCTAACACATCACAGGACCCTCTAACACATCACAGAACCCTCTAACACATCACAGGACCCTCTAACACATCACAGGACCCTCTAACACATCACAGAACCCTCTAACACATCACAGAACCCTCTAACACATCACAGGACCCTCTTACACATCACAGAACCCTCTAACACATCACAGGACCCTCTTACACATCACAGGACCCTCTAACACATCACAGGACCCTCTTACACATCACAGGACCCTCTAACACATCACAGGACCCTCTAACACATCACAGAACCCTCTAACACATCACAGGACCCTCTAACACATCACAGGACCCTCTTACACATCACAGAATCCTCTAACACATCACAGGACCCTCTAACACATCACAGGACCCTCTAACACATCACAGGACCCTCTTACACATCATTCTTTGGTCCATGATCTACAGGTACTGGTTCAGTCAGTCTCACCTGGTCCCTCTACAGGTACTGGTTCACTCAGTCTCACCTGGTCCATGATCTACAGGTACTGGTTCAGTCAGTCTCACCTGGTCCATCTACAGGTACTGGTTCACTCAGTCTCACCTGGTCCATGATCTACAGGTACTGGTTCAGTCAGTCTCACCTGGTCCATCTACAGGTACTGGTTCAGTCAGTCTCACCTGGTCCATCTACAGGTACTGGTTCACTCAGTCTCACCTGGTCCATGATCTACAGGTACTGGTTCAGTCAGTCTCACCTGGTCCATCTACAGGTACTGGTTCACTCAGTCTCACCTGGTTCATCCACAGGTACTGGTTCAGTCAGTCTCACCTGGTCCATCTACAGGTACTGGTTCACTCAGTCTCACCTGGTTCATCCACAGGTACTGGTTCACTCAGTCTCACCTGGTTCATCCACAGGTACTGGTTCACTCAGTCTCACCTGGTTCATCCACAGGTACTGGTTCACTTAGTCTCACCTGGTTCATCCACAGGTACTGGTTCACTCAGTCTCACCTGGGGGGCCTGACCAAGAAGGACCAGATGAGGATGATGAGACACTTTGACAGACAGGTGTTGAGGAAGCAGGACCTCAGGGACAGGAACTGGATCAGCGGGAACAAGGCTGCTGAGGTCTACGAGTGGAAGCTAGAGAAGGTGAGGAAGACTAATGTGTTTGTCTTTGGTTGTACAAATTTGACCCGGTACAGTATAAACATCACGTGATACCATAACATACTAATTAAACCGTAATAACCCATGGTTTACTTCTATGTTTCTTTGGGATTCATTATTTGAAACAAGTGGTACATATCCTCCATAGGTAATAATAGGCCTACGAGAGGGAATAGTATGCTGTAAATTATAGGGCTGTTTTTTTCAGTCCCCTAGAGGTGTTGAGTTCAGCAGTATTCTTCAGTCCCCTAGCCTCTTAGGGCTCGGGGGCAGTATTTACACGGCCGGATAAAAAACGTACCCGATTTAATCTGGTTACTACTCCTACCCAGTAACTAGAATATGCATATACTTATTAGATATGGATAGAAAACACCCTAAAGTTTCTAAAACTGTTTGAATGGTGTCTGTGAGTATAACAGAACTCATATGGCAGGCAAAAACCTGAGAGATTCCTTTACAGGAAGTGGCCTGTCTGACCATTTACTGGCTTTCTTTGACATCTCTTTCCAAAACAAAGGATCTCTGCGGTAACGTGACACTTCCCACGGCTCCCATAGGCTCTCAGAGCCCGGGAAAAAGCTGAATGTCGTCATTCCAGCCCCAGGCTGAAACACATTATCGCCTTTGTCAAGTGGCCGATCAGGAGACAGTGGGCTTAGGCGCGTGCACTGGTCGCCCCCGTCTTTCTTTTTTTTCCTCTATTTACCGAAACGCAGATTCCCGGTCGGAATATTATCGCTTTTTTACGAGATAAATTGCATAAAAATTGATTTTAAACAGCGGTTGACATGCTTCGAAGTACAGTAATGGAATATTTAGAATTTTTTTGTCACGAAATGCGCCATGCTCGTAACCCTGATTTACCATTTCGGATAGTTTCTTGAACGCACGAACAAAACGCCGCTGTTTGGATATAACGATGGATTATTTGGGACCAAACCAACATTTGTTATTGAAGTAGAAGTCCTGGGAGTGCATTCTGACGAAGAACATCAAAGGTAATCAAACTTTTGTAATAGTAAATCTGATTTTGGTGAAGGCTAAACTTGCTGGGTGTCTAAATAGCTAGCCCGTGATGGCTGGGCTATGTACTTAGAATATTGCAAAATGTGCTTTCACCAAAAAGCTATTTTAAAATCGGACATATCGAGTGCATAGAGGAGTTCTGTATCTATAATTCTTAAAATAATTGTTATGCTTTTTGTGAACGTTTATCGTGAGTAATTTAGTAAATTGTTAGTAAATTCCCCGGAAGTTTGCGGGGCGTATGCTAGTTCTGAACGTCACATGCTAATGTAAAAAGCTGGTTTTTGATATAAATATGAACTTGATTGAACAAAACATGCATGTATTGTATAACATAATGTCCTAGGGTTGTCATCTGATGAAGATCATCAAAGGTTAGTGCTACATTTAGCTGTGGTTTGGGTTTATGTGACATTATATGCTAGCTTGAAAAATGGGTGTCTGATTATTTCTGGCTGGGTACTCTGCTGACATAATCTAATGTTTTGCTTTTGTTGTAAAGCCTTTTTGAAATCGGACAGTGTGGTTAGATTAACGAGAGTCTTGTCTTTAAATAGCTGTAAAATAGTCATATGTTTGAGAAATTGAAGTAATAGCATTTCTAAGGTATTTGAAAATCGCGCCACAGGATTCAACTGGCTGTTACGTAGGTGGGACGATTTGGTGCCACCTAGCCCAGAGAGGCTAGAGGTGTTGAGTTCAGCAGTATTCTTCAGTCCCCTAGAGGTGTTGAGTTCAGCAGTATTCTTCAGTCCCCTAGAGGTGTTGAGTTCAGCAGTATTCTTCAGTCCCTAGAGGTGTTGAGTTCAGCAGTATTCTTCAGTCCCCTAGAGGTGTTGAGTTCAGCAGTATTCTTCAGTCCCCTAGAGGTGCTGAGTTCAGCAGTATTATTCAGTCCCCTAGAAGTGTTGAGTTCATCAGTATTCTTCAGTCCCCTAGAGGTGTTGAGTTCAGCAGTATTCTTCAGTCCCCTAGAGGTGTTGAGTTCAGCAGTATTCTTCAGTCCCCTAGAGGTGTTGAGTTCATCAGTATTCTTCAGTCCCCTAGAGGTGTTGACTTCAGCAGTATTCTTCAGTCCCCTAGAGGTGTTGAGTTCACCAGTATTCTTCAGTCCCCTAGAGGTGCTGAGTTCACCAGTATTCTTCAGTCCCCTAGAGGTGTTGAGTTCAGCAGTATTCTTCAGTCCCCTAGAGGTGTTGAGTTCAGCAGTATTCTTCAGTCCCTAGAGGTGTTGAGTTCAGCAGTATTCTTCAGTCCCCTAGAGGTGTTGAGTTCATCAGTATTCTTCAGTCCCCTAGAGGTGTTGAGTTCATCAGTATTCTTCAGTCCCCTAGAGGTGTTGAGTTCAGCAGTATTCTTCAGTCCCCTAGAGGTGTTGAGTTCAGCAGTATTCTTCAGTCCCCTAGAGGTGTTGAGTTCAGCAGTATTCTTCAGTCCCCTAGAGGTGTTGAGTTCATCAGTATTCTTCAGTCCCCTAGAGGTGTTGACTTCAGCAGTATTCTTCAGTCCCCTAGAGGTGTTGAGTTCACCAGTATTCTTCAGTCCCCTAGAGGTGCTGAGTTCACCAGTATTCTTCAGTCCCCTAGAGGTGTTGAGTTCAGCAGTATTCTTCAGTCCCCTAGAGGTGTTGAGTTCAGCAGTATTCTTCAGTCCCTAGAGGTGTTGAGTTCAGCAGTATTCTTCAGTCCCCTAGAGGTGTTGAGTTCATCAGTATTCTTCAGTCCCCTAGAGGTGTTGAGTTCATCAGTATTCTTCAGTCCCCTAGAGGTGTTGAGTTCAGCAGTATTCTTCAGTCCCCTAGAGGTGTTGAGTTCAGCAGTATTCTTCAGTCCCCTAGAGGTGTTGAGTTCAGCAGTATTCTTCAGTCCCTAGAGGTGTTGAGTTCATCAGTATTCTTCAGTCCCCTAGAGGTGTTGAGTTCAGCAGTATTCTTCAGTCCCCTAGAGGTGTTGAGTTCAGCAGTATTCTTCAGTCCCTAGAGGTGTTGAGTTCATCAGTATTCTTCAGTCCCCTAGAGGTGTTGAGTTCAGCAGTATTCTTCAGTCCCCTAGAGGTGTTGAGTTCAGCAGTATTCTTCAGTCCCCTAGAGGTGTTGAGTTCAGCAGTATTCTTCAGTCCCCTAGAGGTGTTGAGTTCAGCAGTATTCTTCAGTCCCTAGAGGTGTTGAGTTCATCAGTATTCTTCAGTCCCCTAGAGGTGTTGAGTTCAGCAGTATTCTTCAGTCCCCTAGAGGTGTTGAGTTCATCAGTATTCTTCAGTCCCCTAGAGGTGTTGAGTTCAGCAGTATTCTTCAGTCCCCTAGAGGTGCTGAGTTCATCAGTATTCTTCAGTCCCCTAGAGGTGTTGAGTTCAGCAGTATTCTTCAGTCCCCTAGAGGTGTTGAGTTCAGCAGTATTCTTCAGTCCCCTAGAGGTGTTGAGTTCACCAGTATTCTTCAGTCCCCTAGAGGTGTTGAGTTCATCATAACACTCCAGATAGCGTTTCTCCCCATCTTCCTCTTCACTTCACACAGGTGCAGCTGTGACTGAGTTATTACCGTACAATATGATGTGTGTCTCCTTCCCCAGGAGCTGAGGAGGCTGTCAGACCAGAGCTGGCCCAGTAGAGACCGCCTGGGGGTGTTCAGTGACGTCTTCAACAATGTCTGTGAAGGCTCGCCAGTATTCAGAGACATCCTCAGGGAAATCAAGGTTTTTCCATTTCCTCTCCTCTCCTTTACCTCTCTCCCTTACCTCTCTCCCTCTCCTCCTTTCCCTTACCTCTCTCCCTCTCCTCCTCTCCCTTACCTCTCTCCCTCTCCTCTCCCTTACCTCTCTCCCTCTCCTCCTCTCCCTTACCTCTCTCCCTCTCCTCTCCCTTACCTCTCTCCCTCTCCTCCTTTCCCTTACCTCTCTCCCTCTCCTCCTCTCCCTTACCTCTCTCCCTCTCCTCTACCTTACCTCTCTCCCTCTCCTCTACCTTACCTCCTTCCCTCTCCTCTCTCCCTCTCCTCTACCTTACCTCTCTCCCTCTCCTCTACCTTACCTCCCTCCCTCTCCTCCTCTACCTTACCTCCCTCCCTCTCCTCTCTCCCTCTCCTCCTCTCCCTCTCCTCTCCCTTACCTCTCTCCCTCTCCTCTCCCTTACCTCTCCTCTCCCTTACATCTCCCTCTCCTCTCCCTTACCTCTCTCGCTCCACGGGAGGCTGGGAGCCTGAGAGACTGACAGTCCCCTGAATTAGAGGATAGGGACTGGAAGCCTGAGAGACTGACAGTCCCCTGAATTAGAGGATAGGGACTGGGAGCCTGAGAGACTGACAGTCCCCTGAATTAGAGGATAGGGACTGGGAGACTGAGAGACTGACAGTCCCCTGAATTAGAGGATAGGGACTGGGAGCCTGAGAGACTGACAGTCCCCTGAATTAGAGGATAGGGACTGGGAGACTGAGAGACTGACAGTCCCCTGAATTAGAGGATAGGGACTGGGAGCCTGAGAGACTGACAGTCCCCTGAATTAGAGAATAGGGACTGGGAGCCTGAGAGACTGACAGTCCCCTGAATTAGAGAATAGGGACTGGGAGCCTGAGAGACTGACAGTCCCCTGAATTAGAGAATAGGGACTGGGAGCCTGAGAGACTGACAGTCCCCTGAATTAGAGAATAGGGACTGGGAGACTGAGAGACTGACAGTCCCCTGAATTAGAGGATAGGGACTGGGAGACTGAGAGACTGACAGTCCCCTGAATTAGAGAATAGGGACTGGGAGACTGAGAGACTGACAGTCTCCTGAATTAGAGGATGGTTTCCCTCTTCCCATGTAAAGCACTTTGAGTACTTCAGTTGGTAGAAAGGCGCTCTAAAAATCCAATCCAAAATTATTATTATTGTTATTATTATTGTTCTTATTCTTGTTATTATTATTATTGTTGTTGTTATTATTATTGATATTGTTATTATTGTTACTATTGTTATTATTATTACTATTGTTATTATTGTTGTTGGTATAATTATTATTGTTATTGTTATTATTGTTATTGTTACTATTGTTATTATTATTATTACTATTATTGTTGTTGTTATTATTGTTATTATTATTATTTTGTTGTTGTTGTTATTGTTATTATTATTCTTCAATCTGTGTTTCTCCCTTCTGCTTTCCAGACAGACTATGATCTGTACCTCAACTCTATTCTGGACTCCCAGACATCTCTCGAGGACTTGGTAAATATTACAAACACATTCAGATTTTTTTCAAGTTTATTTGTAGCCTAATTATATGGAAATCTTACTCAATTATTGTGCTTTCACTGCATATGGAGGTCTGTACTGACACTAATTGAGCTTTTGATTGAGTACTGTAACCCTTATTTAAGTCCTCTATATCCTCAAATTCCAATCTGGACCTCGAAGCCAGTTCCACTGCTTTTTGTCATTCCTCCCCTCTTATCGGGGACTGATTTAGACCTGGGACACCAGGTGGGTGATTCACCTCTAATCAGGGACTGATTTAGACCTGGGACAGCAGGTGGGTACAATTAATTATCCGGTGGAATAGGAAACCAGCAGTGCACTATATTGTACTGATCTTCATTGAGTATTCTATCCCTCCTCCTCTCTGTGGTGTGGTCAGTCTGAGCTGGCTCCGCTGGGTGGTCTGGCCCTCGTAGGGGCAGAGGATCTGGAGGAAGCTGGGAAGGAGGTGTCCCGGCTGGGAGAGGAGGCGCAGAGGGCCCTGGAGGAGAATGACAGGTAGGGATGGGTCTCTGAGGGAATGGATATATATATACTGGAATACATTGTACTAGCGTCTAAATTCAATCCATAGCGCAGAAGATCGTCATTGTAGCACAATTTAAATTTAAAGGGTAGGTAGCATAAACGTAACCACATGTAACATCATGGATTTGCATTAGTATACACATAAAAAGTCCCAATGCAAAGTTACACTTCACATCTCTATTTTTCGAGTTATTGCATAAAACCAATCAGAATGCCAAAGTCATGCCGGAAAATGTCTTTGCGGGGTGTGGCGTAATATGGAGGACCTGCAAAGTCAGCCTATTCCCTATAATGTAAACTCCAACAGAAATAACTTCAAATATACAACTTCAAATTAAACCAAATCTTTGCACTCATGACTACTGGTTTCAATAACATTTTTAGACAATGTACAAGCTAATACTTTATGAATTTATTCTTGCAAATCTGCTTGCAAGGTTGCTAGCCAACTAGCCTGCTAAAGTTAGCCATACCAGCCTGCTAAGGTTAGGTTAGCTCTGCATGAGTCAGCCAGTTGCTATCAACACCTAGCTCACAGCTCAATTAAAGTAAACCAACGTTTTGGAAATACATAACACCATCTAACCAGTTATCAAATAATGTTACTGGTATATGCAGTTATCTTAGCCAGCAAGCCAGCCAGCTAAAGTTAGTAAGTTTAGCCAGCTAGCCAACTAGCCCAGCTAGCCCAGCTAGCCAACCACTACGGTCGACATGGCTAAGTAGTAAGCCAGAGAACAACACCAACTAGTCTAGCACAGGCAGGAACCCACAGAACATAACAACAACACAAAGACAACAGATATAAAGTAGAGAGAGCGGAGACTTACCGATTGACGGCTGAGTTAGCTACCAAAGAAGGGCCAAGGAGAGAGAAGCTTCAGAGGCACCGGCCAGGGGAGAGTAAGCAAATCCAATAGCAATAGAGTAGATATATTCCAGAGGCACATTGGGTCAGGAGATGACGGGAAAGAGTTAACGATAAGACAGAGGGGGTTCAGGGTATAGGAGGAGACGACGGGAAAGAGTTAACAATAAGACAGAGGGGGTTCAGGGTATAGGAGGAGACGAGGAGAAGAGTCAACAATAAGACAGAGGGGGTTCAGGGTATAGGAGGAGACGAGGAGAAGAGTCAACAATAAGAGGGTGATTGGAGGAAGGCTCCAGGCAGATGGAAATGATCACAACGGCACAGTGAGTCAGCTACTGTTGCGCACTAGTGCTGAGACAAGGTTGAAAACTCTGGCAGCCTACTTCATGGAGATCATGCGGCCCCCATGTGTGGGGAATCTGATTGGTTGTTTACGTCATACCTCCTTGTGATTGATAGTTGTAGTTTACCACTGCCAACATTCGGTCTGCATGGCTAGTGGCTAACGTTAGCCAGCTTGAGAAAATTAACGCAGAGTAGATTGTCCATATGACTTTGAGAAATAGTGGATTGTGGGTAGTTTAGACATTTCCGGAAATAAGTTAATAAATATGTAAAAAAACGAAACATACTGTAACTGTTTGTAGTTATAGGTAATCAGATAGTGAATACAACTAAGTTACTAAGTCTTTGACCACACTGTGTTGTTACTTTGGTCAGTAAAAACTAATGCTTCCTACCAATGGTCCTTCTAAACGGCGTGCGCAGGCGTGCAGCTCCCACGGTACTGCCGTGCAGAAGAAATATCAGCCCGTGCAGAGAACCACTAGATTGAACTTCACTCAACTATCAGATTTCCCCTTTTTCCCCAGTCTACTTGAATGCGTGAAAATTGCTTTTAAATATCTATCCCTCTAGAACGCGGATCGTCCGCGCTGTGGATTGAATCTAGCTCCTGTAGTTGATGTTATACAAATACTTTGCTTTTGTTCAAAACATAGAATACAAAAACTTTTATTCCAAAAACTTGTATTGAATTCATAGTTTTGAAATGTATTGATTTCCTTTGTAAAGTATTTAGAGAGCTTGTGTGATAATGCACTTTGACAAAAATTTGACTTGACTTATTTTTGATTTGATTGTATTCTCTGTTTCCTATTCTCTGTTTCCCCAGAGTCAGGAATCAGTTTCAGAACGCACGTGACAGAGTCATGGAAATCCCAGAGGATAAAGGTTGATTGATTGATTGTTTAGTTGATGTATTGCTGTGTTTTTTTGATTGTTGATTGATTGATTGAATGGCTTGCTTGATTAATAATGAATTGGCTTGATTGTTTGATGTATTGGAATTGATTGATTGGTTGATTGATTGATGCCAGGGATCCGTAAGGAGGCCACCCGTAAGGAGGCCACCCTGCCAGGTCTGATGAGGCCAGGTGAAGAGGCTGTCTCCTTTATAGATCGTGTCCAGCCTAAGAGACGTCAGGTATGGAACATAACATACATAACATACATAATATATCTTTTTTTTATTTATATATATATATTTATTAATATATATATACACTGCTCAAAAAAATAAAGGGAACACTAAAATAACACATCCTAGATCTGAATGAATGAAATAATCTTATTAAATACTTTTTTCTTTACATAGTTGAATGTGCTGACAACAAAATCACACAAAAATAATCAATGGAAATCCAATTTATCAACCCATGGAGGTCTGGATTTGGAGTCACACTCAAAATTAAAGTGGAAAACCACACTACAGGCTGATCCAACTTTGATGTAATGTCCTTAAAACAAGTCAAAATGAGGCTCAGTAGTGTGTGTGTGGCCTCCACGTGCCTGTATGACCTCCCTACAACGCCTGGGCATGCTCCTGATGAGGTGGCGGATGGTCTCCTGAGGGATCTCCTCCCAGACCTGGACTAAAGCATCCGCCAACTCCTGGACAGTCTGTGGTGCAACGTGGCGTTGGTGGATGGAGCGAGACATGATGTCCAAGATGTTCTCAATTGGATTCAGGTCTGGGGAACGGGCGGGCCAGTCCATAGCATCAATGCCTTCCTCTTGCAGGAACTGCTGACACACTCCAGCCACATGAGGTCTAGCATTGTCTTGCATTAGGAGGAACCCAGGGCCATCCGCACCAGCATATGGTCTCACGAGGGGTCTGAGGATCTCATCTCGGTACCTAATGGCAGTCAGGCTACCTCTGGCGAGCACATGGAGGGCTGTGCGGCCCCCAAAGAAATGCCACCCCACACCATGACTGACCCACCGCCAAACCGGTCATGCTGGAGGATGTTGCAGGCAGCAGAACGTTCTCCACGGCGTCTCCAGACTCTGTCACGTCTGTCACATCTGCTCAGTGTGAACATGCTTTCATCTGTGAAGAGCACAGGGCGCCAGTGGCGAATTTGCCAATCTTGGTGTTCTCTGGCAAATGCCAAACGTCCTGCACGGTGTTGGGCTGTAAGCACAACCCCCACCTGTGGACGTCGGGCCCTCATACCACCCTCATGGAGTCTGTTTCTGACCGTTTGAGCAGACACATGCACATTTGTGGCCTGCTGGAGGTCATTTTGCAGGGCTCTGGCAGTGCTTCTCCTGCTCCTCCTTGCACAAAGGCGGAGGTAGCGGTCCTGCTGCTGGGTTGTTGCCCTCCTACGGCCTCCTCCACATCTCCTGATGTACTGGCCTGTCTCCTGGTAGTGCCTCCATGCTCTGGACACTACGCTGACAGACACAGCAAACCTTCTTGCCACAGCTCGCATTGATGTGCCATCCTGGATGAGCTGCACTACCTGAGCCACTTGTGTGGGTTGTAGACTCCGTCTCATGCTACCACTAGAGTGAAAGCACCGCCAGCATTCAAAAGTGACCAAAACATCAGCCAGGAAGCATAGGAACAGAGAAGTGGTCTGTGGTCCCCACCACTCCTTTATTGGGGGTGTCTTGCTAATTGCCTATAATTTCCACCTGTTGTCTATTCCATTTGCACAACAGCATGTGAAATTTATTGTCAATCAGTGTTGCTTCCTAAGTGGACAGTTTGATTTCACAGAAGTGTGATTGACTTGGAGTTACATTGTGTTGTTTAAGTGTTCCCTTTATTTTTTTGAGCAGTATATATATATATATATATATATATATATATATATATATATATATATATCTTATTTTTTTAAATACATTTTAAGCTCAATTTTGACAGATAACAAATGGCAGGTGGGGATTCAGAGATGGAGAGACGGTGGGGAGTTGCATGTGTGTTGAGAGTGGGGAGCGTTACCACTAAGCCACGGTTCTGTTAACTATCAGGTCCTCTGTAGCTCAGTCTACACACAGGGCTGTAGTGGTACTCTGTAGCTCAGTCTACACACAGGGCTGTAGTGGTCCTCTGTAGCTCAGTCTACACACAGGGCTGTAGTGGTCCTCTGTAGCTCAGTCTACACACAGGACTGTAGTGGTCCTCTGTAGCTCAGTCTACACACAGGGCTGTAGTGGTACTCTGTAGCTCAGTCTACACACAGGGCTGTAGTGGTCCTCTGTAGCTCAGTCTACACACAGGGCTGTAGTGGTCCTCTGTAGCTCAGTCTACACACAGGGCTGTAGTGGTCCTCTGTAGCTCAGTCTACACACAGGGTTGTAGTGGTCCTCTGTAGCTCAGTCTACACACAGGGCTGTAGTGGTCCTCTGTAGCTCAGTCTACACACAGGGCTGTAGTGGTCCTCTGTAGCTCAGTCTACACACAGGGCTGTAGTGGTCCTCTGCAGCTCAGTCTACACACAGGGTTGTAGTGGTCCTCTGTAGCTCAGTCTACACACAGGGCTGTAGTGGTCCTCTGTAGCTCAGTCTACACACAGGGCTGTAGTGGTCCTCTGTAGCTCAGTCTATACACAGGGCTGTAGTGGTCCTCTGTAGCTCAGTCTACACACAGGGCTGTAGTGGTCCTCTGTAGCTCAGTCTATACACAGGGCTGTAGTGGTCCTCTGTAGCTCAGTCTACACACAGGGCTGTAGTGGTCCTGTCTACACACAGGACTGTAGTGGTCCTCTGTAGCTCAGTCTACACACAGGGCTGTAGTGGGCCTCTGTAGCTCAGTCTACACACAGGGCTGTAGTGGTCCTCTGTAGCTCAGTCTACACACAGGGCTGTAGTGGTCCTCTGTAGCTCAGTCTACACACAGGGCTGTAGTGGTCCTCTGCAGCTCAGTCTACACACAGGGTTGTAGTGGTCCTCTGTAGCTCAGTCTACACACAGGGCTGTAGTGGTCCTCTGTAGCTCAGTCTACACACAGGGCTGTAGTGGTCCTCTGTAGCTCAGTCTATACACAGGGCTGTAGTGGTCCTCTGTAGCTCAGTCTACACACAGGGCTGTAGTGGTCCTCTGTAGCTCAGTCTATACACAGGGCTGTAGTGGTCTCAGGTGTGGATCACTGTATGTACTGTACTTTATGTACTGTACTGTATGTACTGTATTATCAGGTGTGGATCACTGTATGTACTGTACTGTATGTACTGTACTGTATGTACTGTATTATCAGGTGTGGATCACTGTATGTAGTGTACTGTATGTACTGTACTGTATGTACTCTTCTGTATGTACTGTACTGTACTGTACTGTATGTACCGTATTATCAGG
Organism: Salmo salar; assembly: GCF_965601325.2. NCBI lineage: Eukaryota > Metazoa > Chordata > Actinopteri > Salmoniformes > Salmonidae > Salmo > Salmo salar. The sequence continues at coordinate 44,275,359 of NC_138309.1, read as the reverse complement.
TGTGGATCACTGTATGTACTGTACTGTATGTATTGTATTGTATGTACTGTTCTGTATGTACTGTATTATCAGGTGTGGATCACTGTATGTACTGTACTGTATGTACTGTACTGTATGTACTCTTCTGTATGTACTGTTCTGTATGTACTGTATTATCAGGTGTGGATCACTGTATGTACTGTGCTGGCTGTACTGTAGTCGTCAGGGGATCCGTAGCTGTCGATGTAGGCTGTACGTAGCTGCGACTGCTGACTGTACTGTATGTACTGTACTGTATGTACTGTGTGTAGTGTACATACTGTATGTACTGTATGTATGTACTTTGTGTGTACGTACTGTATGTACTGTTCTGTATGTATGTACTGTATGTTCTATGTACTGTAGGTACTGTGCTGTATGTACTAAGTACTGTATGTATGAGAACTTGTTCTCAACTAGCCTACCTGGTTAAATAAAGGTGAAATAAATATATACTGTATGTACTATGTACTGTATGTATGTATTATCAGGTGTGGATCATGTGGGAGGAGGTCCAGCTGCTACAGAAGGAACTCAAGGAGAAGATGGTGTCCATCATCACCACGGGAGCTACAGAGAGATGCATCAGAGACTCTAAGGTACATACACAAATCAGAGACGAGTCTTAAGAGATATGCAGCAAAGTCCAGGCCCAGACCAGGTATTTAACCACAACTCCAATAGGGATATCCTACTGGGGGAGCACCAGATGAGGTATTAACCACAGCTCCAATAGGGATATCCTACTGGGGGAGCACCAGATGAGGTATTAACCACAGCTCCAATAGGGATATCCTACTGGGGGAGCACCAGATGAGGTATTAACCACAGCTCCAATAGGGATATCCTACTGGGGGAGCTCCAGATGAGGTATTAACCACAGCTCCAATAGGGATATCCTACTGGGGGAGCACCAGATGAGGTATTAACCACAGCTCCAATAGGGATATCCTACTGGGGGAGCTCCAGATGAGGTATTAACCACAGCTCCAATAGGGATATCCTACTGGGGGAGCACCAGATGAGGTATTAACCACAGCTCCAATAGGGATATCCTACTGGGGAGCACCTTGTGGCTTAACATAGGCGTATGGCTGTTATAGTTCTATGTTGGATGAAGTGGGTAAAATACTACTGTCAACGTATTTTCAAAGTTATTTAATGTGCCCTTCAGAGATTGACATCTCTTTTCCAGTCAGCCCTCCCTGCCCAGTAAAAGCAGCAGACACGTTTACTCACACAGTAGAATGACATATCTCTATGACTCACATTCACAAACACACACGTTGGATAGACTTATGTCCTGCTTTGCTCTCCACGTATGTTATGACCTGCATGCCCTTTACAAACAGCTTATCATCGGTAATGTACAGACTGACTCCCTTTATCGTAGGGCAGTTCACTGGAGTACTGTGTGTGTGTGTGTGTGTGTGTGTGTGTGTGTGTGTGTGTGTGTGTGTGTGTGTGTGTGTGTGTGTGTGTGTGTGTGTGTGTGGGGGGGGGCTGTTATCTCCTGCAGGGAGAGATCATGAGACTACTGGCCTCAAATGAACGCTTCAGAAACACCAACAAGGCAAGTCATTTAGTACTTTGACCCAGTTGAAATATTATCATATTTTTACATGACTGTATGTACTGTATGTATGTATGTATGTACTGTATGTATGTACTGTGCTGTATGTATGTACTGTGCTGTATGTATGTACTGTATGTGCTGTATGTACTGTGTGTACTGCACTGTATGTGCTGTATGTATGTACTGTTCTGTATGTACTGTACTGTATGTACTGTACTGTATGTATTGTGCTGTATGTATGTACTGTATGTGCTGTATGTACTGTACTGTATATGCTGAATGTACTGTGCTGTGTGTGCTGTATGTACTGTTTTGTATGTACTGTGCTGTATGTATGTAATGTATGTACTGTATGTACTGTAATGAATGTATGTGCTGTATGTACTGTACTGTATGTGATGTATGTGCTGTATGTACTGTACTGTATGTATGTATGTATGTATGTATGTATGTATGTAATGTAATGTACTGTACTGTACTGTATGTACTGTGCTGTGTGTGCTGTATGTACTGTGCTGTATGTGCTGTATGTACTGTGCTGTGTGTGCTGTCTGTACTGTACTGTATGTGCTGAATGTACTGTACTGTTTGTGCTGTATGTACTGTGCTGTGTGTGCTGTACTGTGCTGTGCTGTATGTACTGTGCTGTATGTGTTGTATGTACTGTGCTGTGTGTGCTGTACTGTGCTGTGCTGTATGTACTGTGCTGTATGTGCAGTGTGCTGTGCTGTATGTGCTGTATGTACTGTGCTGTGCTGTATGTACTGTGCTGTATGTGCTGTGCTGTGCTGTACTGTGCTGTATGTGCTGTATGTACTGTGCTGCATGTGCTGTATGTACTGTGCTGTGTGTGCTGTACTGTGCTGTGCTGTATGTACTGTGCTGTATGTTTCAGTGTGCTGTGCTGTATGTGCTGTATGTACTGTGCTGTGCTGTATGTACTGTGCTGTATGTGCTGTGCTGTACTGTGCTGTATGTACTGTGCTGTATGTGCTGTCTGTGCTGTATGTGCTGTCTGTACTCTTTGTAGGTGGACCAATAGTCAGAGATGACACTACAATACACTACAATACACTACACTACACTACACTACAATACACTACACTACAATACACTACACTACACTACAATACACTACAATACACTGCACTACACTACTAACACTACAATACACTGCACTACACTACAATACACTACAATACACTACACTACACTACACTACAATACACTGCACTACAATACACTGCACTACACTACACTACACTACACTACACTACACTACAATACAATACACTACAATACACTACACTACAATACACTACAATACAATATACTACACTACACTACTTCAGGTCTGGTTCCACCCCTTCAGGCCTGGTTCCTCCCCTTCAGGCCTGGTTCCACCCCTTCAGGCCTGGTTCCTCCCCTTCAGGCCTGGTTCCTCCCCTCAGGCCTGGTTCCACCCCTCAGGTCTGGTTCCAACAATTCAGGTCTGGTTCCACCAATTCAGGCCTGGTTCCACCCCTTCAGGCCTGGTTCCACCCCTCAGGCCTGGTTCCACCCCTTCAGGCCTGGTTCCTCCCCTTCAGGCCTGGTTCCACCCCTCAGGCCTGGTTCCACCCCTCAGGCCTGGTTCCTCTTTAGGTTTCTAGGGAGTTGTTCCTAGCCACTGTGCTTCTGCCTCTGCATTGCTTGCTCTTTGGGGTTTGAGGATGGGTATCTGTAAAACTCTTTGGGATTTTAGGATGGGTATCTGTAAAGCTCTTTGGGGTTTGAGGATGGGTATCTGTAAAGCTCTTTGGGATTTTAGGATGGGTATCTGTAAAACTCTTTGAGATTTTAGGATGGGTATCTGTAAAACTCTTTGGGATTTTAGGATGGGTATCTGTAAAACTCTGAGATTTTAGGATGGGTATCTGTAAAGCTCTTTGGGATTTTAGGATGGGTATCTGTAAAACTCTTTGGGATTTTAGGATGGGTATCTGTAAAACTCTTTGGATTTTAGGATGGGTATCTGTAAATAAAATACATTTGATTTACATTTTATTTAATATACAATGCATTTTCTATACTCATTGGTCTCTCTGTGTCTTGAAGGATCTGGAAAGCAACCTCAATATGATCCTGAACAGAGTGAAAGCAAGCAAGGATGTGAAAGCGTACGTATCATCCTCATTTTAAGACTGTAACCAATCTCACTATGTATCTTCTGTGTATATCTGTTGTATGGTTGACAACAACATGTCCCAGTTGGGACAGTTAAGATATTGATTGATTGTTCCTCATCCTCCTCATCATCCCAATTACACATTGATTCAGAAATGTTAATGCGTTGGATTCAGCCTGTAGAAACCTATCCCTTAACCCCTAATCCTTAACCCCTAAACCAGAACCCTAAACCTTAACCTTTAACCCCTAAACCAGAACCCTAAACCTTAACCCCTAAACCAGAACCCTAAACCTTAACCCCTAAACCGGAACCCTAAACCTTAACCCCTAAACCAGAACCCTAAACCTTAACCCCTAAACCAGAACCCTAAACCTTAACCCCTAAACCAGAACCCTAAACCTTAACCCCTAAACCAGAACCCTAAACCTTAACCCTTAACCCCTAAACCAGAACCCTAAACCTTAACCCCTAAACCAGAACCCCTAACCCCTAAACCAGAACCCTAAACCTTAACCCCTAACCCAGAACTCCTAACCCTTAATCCCTAACCCAGAACCCCTAACCCCTAAACCAGAACCCTAAACCTTAACCCCTAAACCAGAACCCCTAAACCTTAATCCCTAACCCAGAACCCCTAACCCAGAACCCCTAACCCGGAACCCCTAACTCAGAACCCCTAACCCAGAACCCCTAAACCTTAACCCCTAACCCAGAACCCCTAACCCAGAACCCCTAAACCTTAACCCCTAACCCAGAACCCCTAAACCAGAACCCCTAACCCAGAACTCCTAACCCTTAATCCCTAACCCTTAACCCAGAACCCCTAACCCTTAACCCCTAACCCAGAACCCCTAAACCTTAACCCCTAAACCTTAACCCCTAACCCAGAACCCTTAAACCTTAACCCCTAAACCTTAACCCCTAACCCTTAGCCGCTAACCCCTAAACCTTAACCCCTAACCCTTAACCCCTAACCCTTAACCCCTAAACCTTAACCCATAACCCTTAACCCCTAAACCTTAACCCTTAGCCCCTAACCCTTAATCCTTAGCCCCTAACCCTTAGCCCCTAACCCCTTACCCTTAACCCCTAACCCCTAACCTTACTGTTAGATCTGCCCTGAATATACAGTACACATACCTGTTGCTGGTTTGGTCCAGGGCTTGTAGCCACAAAGCGTCTCATAGTAGAAGTGCAGATCTAGGATCTGCCCATACAATATTTTTCCATTATGATCTAGAAGTCGAAACTGATGCTAGATCAGCACTCCTAATCGATGATGCGTTGTGGATACGGGCCCTGGTCTCTCTTGGGCAAAATATATGACAAAATACAGGTCAAATAAAAACAAGCTAAATTATTAGCAGAGAAATTCTTTCTCTCACCGTTGGCTCTGTGATCTGGTTCTATTCACAGGGAGGTGTGGGACAAAATATGGACCGCCCTGCTACACGAGGAAGCTACAACGCAACCACTAGTAAATTAGTAGCGTTTGGAACAGTACCTCATTCTGTCCACTAGGGGGTAGTCTTTAACAAGCTGATCTGAAGACCATTACTAGACATTCTGGAAGACGGGATATTTACTCATTCGCCAAGCTTCACATCACTTTTCATAATTGTTATTCAAGCTGACATTAAAATATCTCCGATGGTAACAGAAGTACAATGGCATTAGTTACAACAGCAATGACCACACATTGAAATGGAGTCCTTACCAGAGTCAATGGTGCTGTAATGATGCCATTGAAATATCTTATTTGACTTATCAGACTATTTAATAGTGTTTTAACAATAAAGATATAATTGAGGCTTTTGTTAAATGTGGTGATGATTATAGTAAATATGGCTGTGATGTCATACTAGCAAACCATACAACCGCCGGTCCAAATAAATAGTGACGTGATTTTATTTGACTGTTTATCGTTTTACTATATAAATGTGAGTCCACTCCCTTGGTTCCCACCATAGTCTGTCCTTCCAGTCCAGACCTGTCCACATCATCACAACTATCATCACCTGCAGCCTACTGCTGTACACAAACACACACACAGATCCATCTTCTCCACATAGGCAGTATTTTGACATACTGTTCTGTTGCTAAAGGTCTGCTATCTGATATTCTGTCACAAAAGATTGTAGATTCTAGACCAGGGCACTCCGGCACCTGTCCTGTAGGTTTTAACTCCAACCCTGTTCCTGGAGAGAAACCCTCCTGTAGGTTTTAACTCCAACCCTGTTCCTGGAGAGATACCCTCCTGTAGGTTTTAACTCCAACCCTGTTCCTGGAGAGATACCCTCCTGTAGGTTTTAACTCCAACCCTGTTCCTGGAGAGATACCCTCCTGTAGGTTTTAACTCCAACCCTGTTCCTGGAGAGATACCCTCCTGTAGGTTTTAACTCCAACCCTGTTCCTGGAGAGATACCCTCCTGTAGATTTTAACTCCAACCCTGTTCCTGGAGAGATACCCTCCTGTAGGTTTTAACTCCAACCCTGTTCCTGGAGAGATACCCTCCTGTAGGTTTTAACTCCAACCCTGTTCCTGGAGAGATACCCTCCTGTAGGTTTTAACTCCAACCCTGTTCCTGGAGAGAAACCCTCCTGTAGGTTTTAACTCCAACCCTGTTCCTGGAGAGAAACCCTCCTGTAGGTTTTAACTCCAACCCTGTTCCTGGAGAGATACCCTCCTGTAGGTTTTAACTCCAACCCTGTTCCTGGAGAGATACCCTCCTGTAGGATTTCACTCCATGTCATTTTAACAAAATAATAAAATGTGATGTGATGACGTTGAATCAATGTGGGAAACGTTGTATTTTTTTCACCCAACTTTTGACCTAAATGCAATGACATGGTGAGATTGTTTGTTGATTTCAAATTGAATTCACATTAGATGACAAACTCAAGCAAATGTTTTATCTAAACTAGACGTTGAAGTAACATCTGTGCCCAGTGGGCTTTATCTAGACCAAATGAGGTGCTCGTTGGCAGTGATACTAATGACTACACTCACTCAGAGTAACTCATTATATCCGTATCTCCCTATTCCACAATGAGGTCTGTACTGCAAACAAGGGTGATAGATATAGTGCACTACTTTTCATCGGGGCGCATAGGGCTCTGGTCAAAATTAGTGCACTATGTAGGGAATAGGGTACCCTTTGTTACGCAGCAGAGAGTAGCGGTAATGGGGTGCTGTATCAGCAGGAACATGAGCATAACTCTCAACAAACACCAGAGGGCAGCAGAGAGACATGATCTATCACAATGGTGGAATGGGTTAATATTGGATTTTATAAACATGTTGACAAACTCATTTCAGTCATTTGCTCGTTTGAGATATTGTGTTACATGTCATCAGGGATGGAATGTAAGGATTTTGGGCACTGGACTGCTGGGCTAGTAGACTGTGATTTCTACATTTACATTTCAGTTATTTAGCAGACGCTCTTATCCAGAGCGACTTACAGTAGTGAATGCATACATTTCATTTCATGCATTTAAAAAAAAAAATAATTGTACTGGCCCCCCATGGGAATCAAACCCACAACCCTGGCGTTGCACACACCATGCTGGCGTTGCAAACACCATGCTCTACCAGCTGAGCCACAGGGAAGGCTTACCCAGGCTTCTACTAGCCCGGGTAAAATTCGCCCAAAAAAATCTGTGCCTTGCGATGTTTGAAAAGGGCTATCTTATTTTCCATCCCTGCATATAATATTAATTTCCAATATGAATACAAATAATTGATTGAAATAGTACATATGGAATAAAAGACAACTTTACGGAATGCCTGAAACCAATAAAATATAGAAATACAATCTAATCATTCTACCTCTATGTCTCAAATATAGAAATGTAATCTGTTCATTCTACCTCTATGTCGCAAATATAGAAATGTAATCTAGTCATTCTACCTCTATGTCTGAAATATAGAAATGTAATCTAGTCATTCTACCTCTATGTCTGAAATATAGAAATTTAATCTAGTCATTCTACCTCTATGTCTCAAATATAGAAATATAATCTGTTCATTCTACCTCTGTCTCAAATATAGAAATATAATCTGTTCATTCTACCTCTGTCTCAAATATAGAAATACAATCTAGTCATTCTACCTCTATGTCTCAAAGACGTTATATATGATTGGCTAATAAGGGACGTGATTCTGAGATCACCTTATCACAAATGTGATTTTGTCACTTATAAAGCTACACATTGGAGTCAACGTGATCTTAATTAGTTCACACTGATTAAATGTAAGTGATGAGATGACTTAAAACAAACTATAGGGTAGCATGAACTCAACAGGAGATAACGGGATCAACAAACAAAGGTGATATGCACATCCTAAACTTTCTGGGCAAATAAATATACCGAAGCAAAATAATATAAAGATTTGGGATAACCATGGTAACCAATCACCAACGCTTCTCGTCAGTCCTTTTGGCCAGTCCACTATACCTCAGCACACACACATCATTACACTGTGTGCAACCAGATTTCCATCCTCTGTCTATATTAATTACGAGTGAAATGGCGGTGGAAACGACTTCATGCGCAAATATTGATAAAATAACCTTTATATCCGGGTAAACTTGGAATCAGGCGATGATACGGTGTGTGGTCCTCCCACTACGACTCGGGAAAGCTTTCAGTTAGGCTACAAATTAAATAAATTATGAAAAACTTTACAGGGTGGTGAAAGTGCAAGGGGATGCTACTTTCCAATAGAGATCGAGGGTCATATTCTGGTGACGATGATCGATGCTTGACAAACAAATATTCTCGCTCTTATCCATAATAATGTCATTATGCAGTAGACTAGCCTACCTACACTGTATCTGCAAAGTGTTAGCAAGAGCGCACATGCCAAGACCAGAGTAGGCACATATGTTATTTAACGCAACAGTTTGTGACAAAAACTATCGGTAGAGTTGAAAATGTGATGGAAACACATTGAACATTCGATTTTTATTCGGTACATGAACATCTAATTCTTTAATCGGAAATGTTGAATATTTGCCTGAAAATCTGTCACCAATTGGATGGAAACCAACCTTTTGTTGCCATAGAAGTCATTTAACTTTGGTTGAGATGGAGACATGAATCCAAGTTATCAATTACTATTTTGAAGACAACCTGGATATTTCATTTACATGTTTTTTTTTTTAAACATAGGCAAGTCAGTTAAGAACAAATTCTTATTTACGACGGCCAAACACGGACGACGTTGGGCCAATTGTGCGCTGCCCTATGGGACTCCCAATCACGGCCGGATGTGACACAGCCTGGAATTGAACCAAAGTCTGTAACGACACCTCTAGCACTGAGATGCAGTGCCTTCGACCGCTGCGCCACTCGGGAGCCCCCAATATTGAATTGTGTTTGGTTGTCAACACAACCACATAACTACATTTGAATTAGATGTATCTTCTGCTTGGACAAAATCAAATCAAACTTTAAATGCACTTGAGACGGAGACGTGAAGCCAACATATAAATTATTCATTTGTAGACAAACTGGAATTAAAGCCAGTCAGTGGCACAAAAGATACAGCTCCTTCAAATATTGATATTATGTTGCATTGACAACCAAACACAATTCAATATCACTTTCGCAAGACAGTACATAGACTATTAACTTGTTAACAAATTATATGTTGGATTTATGTCTCCAACTAAACCAAAAAATACAAATTCAAGAATAGGATTAAGCAAGTGGCTCAGATTAAACTATCCAAGTCTTAGATATCCTTGATATTTGGTTGCATTGTAAACCAAACACAATCCAATATTACTTTTGTAAAACAGAAAATAGACTAAAGTTATCTTACAAACGAATGTAATATTATTTATTCAACCTTAAAAATGAGCATCATCTATGACCACATTTTGAGGTTAGCCTATTGTAACTATAAATGTTGTTTTATGTAATCATAGAAAGCGTTCATGTTCAAGATGGCGTGCAAAGGTTGCAGGTCTATGTAAATCTTCACAATTTCTATAATGTAATCTGTACAGAATCTCCAACAGCATTGATCACTTGCACAATGTACATTTAATGTAATCTCAACTGTAATCCAGGTCATTTGGTTCTGCTATTAGATTAAGCACAGTGATAACACATTAAGTTGTTGCATAAGTACAAAATACCTGACATTGTTTTTCCATTGTTATTTGGTTGTGCTTTTAGATGGTTGAAAACATAGTGATTTAGGATTTCAACACACTTCTGGCTGTCTTTTTGACTGGGTGAAAAAAGGTTTCAATCCCATGGATCAACGTCTTCATTAAATATTACCCCATTTTCTACGTTGAAATGACGTGGTGTGCCCAGTGGGAAAGGATTATTGACCTTTGAACCCAGCGTTGATTGTTTATGCCTTGCTGTCTCCCTGACCTAATCAGTGGCCAAAGTCCTCTCTGCCTCTCACACAGACACAGTCAGTACTCTCAGAGTCTGTTTAATTGTGGACGTCTTCCTCTCAGACTAACCTGTGCAGTGACTTTCTCTGTCTACCAGGCCACCATGCTTCCCTGTACCCTATCCTTCCTCCTGCTCTTCATCTGCCTCTCCTCTGGGATGTCTGCTTCTCTGGTCAGGAGGACAAGCCGTGAAGAGGACGGCCCTCCTGTTCCGACCACGTTCAGGGTTAACACCTCTGCTGTTGTAGGTGTTCCGTCGGAAGTTGATACCGTGCCGGCAGGTGGCCCGGTCGTTGATACTGCTGAGGCTGAGGCTGTGGCAGAAGCCCTGGTGACACATGAGCCTGTTGCAGATGCCGCTGTAGCTGACGAGGGTGTAGCCGAGGAGCCGGTTGAGGACACCCCAGTTGCTGATGCTCTGGTAGCAGATGCCCCTGTAGACGCCCTTATCAGAACAGAAGAAGAAAAAGAGGCCCTGATAACAGAAGCAATGATTAAAGAGTTGTCTGCACAGGTGGAGAAGGAAGACCTCGCTGAAGAGACAGAGATTCAAGACGCCATCTTGAAAGAGTTGGCTGACCAGGAGACCCTTGGGAAGGCAGTGGAGCCCACTGAAGAGGCAGCAGACGCAGATGCTCCTGCGGAGGACCCAGGCAGCTCTGTGATACCTGTCTTTGAAGCCCAGGAAGAGGACTCTGGATGGGGTTTGGCTTCCGTCAGAGAGAGCCTCCAGGCAGCCAACGGATACTTTGACTCTCTTGTGGAACTGATGGGGGGACGCAATGGAGTGTGTCAATACAAGTGCAAATACGGTAAGGATGAGACAGTGGTTGTGTGTGTCTATGAGTGATTACAGTAACATCTCAGTCTGCCACCCTGCTGTTGCCATGTCAAGCCTGGCTATATACACCTAGGACGCGATTCAATCCGTATCGCAGATGTTCAGGCGCTATAGCACAATCAAAATTTAAAGGTCATTTCAGATTGAGCCGACATATGCTGTCTTTACCAGCGTTTACCGTGTGAATGCAGTCTCCGCAAATGCGGTAACATTGCCTTTAAACGTCAATTGCGCTATAGCGCTGAACTTCCGCGATGAATTCAAGCCCTGAATGTAACTAAAACCTAGATGCTGAATGTAACGAAATCTTGATGCTGACTGCTATCCTTGATCCAGTATAGAGTCAAACTTGATTTCCTAAATAACAGATCACATTGTAGCCATTCAGGCTATTACAAATAAAGACCGCCGGTTAGGCTTCTCTCTGTCTCCCCTCTGTGTTCATCTGTTTATCATACTTATGGTCAATAGTAATTGATTGAACTGTTTGGCTGTTTACCAACATGAGGCCCATTCGTCAATAGATGTATATTCTTATATTATCTATCTGTGATATTGATGAGAGAGGAATAGTTGAGGTCAGTGTTAACATGTTTACATTACATGTTAACTTTACATGAATAATAGATCACTTCAGTGAGTCTCAGTGATATAGATTGACCAGATGACAGAGGTATAGAACACATCAGACCATAGTTAGTACAGCATGACCTACAGGTTCAATTCCAATATCCACACTAGCCTAATACATTTCTCCATATCCTAAAGTTAAGGCTATTATGGATATCAGTAGAGTAGTACCATAAACTAGTATGGACAATGGAATTGGGATAACTAATAGAACTGTAAAATAGATATTTTGCCGAAGTACTTTTAAAAGGTCCCATCAATAAATGTCACCATAGAGTGCAGAACGTTCAATTTGTGATTATTGATAACAACCTCTCTTAATTAATATTTGAATCATCTGTACAAGGGTTGGATTAAAAGTTGTTTATATTTCCTTATCAGGTAAAACACCTGTGCATCGCTATGGTTACGTGACCCCAGAGCCCAACGGTTGCAGCTCCAACCTCCTAGGATTCCAGGTACCTGATAGTGTGTTTCCTGTCACTAACCACAGGCTGTTTATTATACTGTACTAATACGTAAACTGGAGCCTGCTGTTTATTCATACAATATATATTAGACTTTTAGGGCTGTATATAGAACCCTCTGTGGAAAGGGTTCTACATGGAACCCAAAAGGGTTCTACCTGGAGTCAAAAGGGTTCTCCTATGGTGACAGCTGAAGCCTTTTAAATTCTAGATAGCACTTCCTATGTAGAGTATACATCCCTATATAGTGTGTAAATCCCTATGTAGAGTATACATCCCTATATAGTGTGTAAATCCCTATGTAGAGTATACATCCCTATGTAGAGTATACATCCCTATATAGTGTGTAAATCCCTATGTAGAGTATACATCCCTATATAGTGTGTACATCCCTATGTAGAGTATACATCCCTATGTAGAGTATAAATCCCTATATAGTGTGTAAATCCCTATGTAGAGTATACATCCCTATATAGTGTGTACATCCCTATGTAGAGTATACATCCCTATGTAGAGTATACATCCCTATATAGTGTGTAAATCCCTATGTAGAGTATACATCCCTACATACTGTGTAAATCCCTATGTAGAGTGTATAAATCCCTATGTAGATTATACATCCCTACATAGTGTATAAATCCCTATGTAGAGTATACATCCCTACATAGTGTGTAAATCCCTATGTAGAGTGTATAAATCCCTATGTAGAGTATACATCCCTACATAGTGTGTAAATCCCTATCTAGAGTATAAATTCCTATGTAGAGTATACATCCCTATATAGTGTATAAATCCCTATGTAGAGTATACATCCCTATATAGTGTATAAATCCCTATGTAGAGTATACATCCCTATATAGTGTATACATTCCTATGTAGAGTTTACATCCCTATATAGTGTATAAATGTTTACATCCCTATATAGTGTATAAATCCCTATGTAGAGTATACATCCCTACATAGTGTATACATTCCTATGTAGAGTATACATCCCTACATAGTGTATAAATTCCTATGTAGAGTATACATCCCTATATAGTGTATAAATCCCTAATGTAGAGTATACATTCCTACGTAGTGTATAAATCCCTATGTAGAGTATACATCCCTACATTGTGTGTAAATCCCTATATAGTGTATAAATCCCTATGTAGAGTATACATCCCTTAAATAGTATATAAATCCCTATGTAGAGTATACATCCCTATATAGTGTATAAATCCCTATGTAGAGTATACATCTCTACGTAGTGAATAAATCCCTATGTATAGTGTATAAATCCCTATGTAGTGTAAATCCCTATATAGAGTGTATAAATCCCTATGTAGAGTATACATCCCTATAGAGTATAAATCCCTATGTGTAGTGTATAAATCCCTATGTATGTGTATAAATCCCTATATATAGTGTATAAATCCCTATATATAGTGTATAAATCCCTATGTAGAGTGTATAAATCCCTATGTAGAGTATAAATCCCTATGTAGAGTATACATCCCTATATATAGTGTGTAAATCCTTATGTAGAGTATACATCCCTATCTAGTGTATAAATCCATATGTAGAGTATACGTTCCTATGTCGAGTATACATCCCTACATAGTGTGTAAATCCCTATGTATAGTGTATAAATCCCTATGTAGAGTATACATCCCTATATAGTGTATAAATCCCTATGTAGAGTATACATCCCAATGTAGTGTATAAATCCCTATGTAGTGTATACAGCCCTATATAGTGTATACATCCCTATGTAGTGTAAATCCCTATATAGTGTATACATCCCTATATATAGTGTGTAAATCCCTATATAGAGTGTATAAATCCCTATGTAGAGTATACATCCCTACATAGTGTATAAATCCCTATATAGAATGTATAAATCCCTATGTAGAGTATAAATCCCTATATAGTGTATAAATCCCTATATAGAATGTATAAATCCCTATATACTGTATTAATCCCTATATAGAGTGTATAAATCCCTAACCTCCTTTGTTTTACAGAGACTGGACTCTGTTTATCCTTGCTCTTTATTACAAATGCCAAGTCACTCACCCACCATTGCACATTGTACCAAATGGTAGGTTGGCCCTCACTTTATATGCACAGAAAGATACATTTGTATGTGTTCATCTAGAAAGCCCTTTTGGGTAAACTCTCCTTCACCACCAGCAGTTACCATACCTGGTCTGCTAGGTGGTAGCTACTTAAAGTCCCCAGGACATTCACGGTATTAGGCAAGACTGCCTTCTCTTCTTGTGCACCAGACGCATGGAATAGTCTACAATCCATGCTTCATCTAGATATGTTAGTGCCACTGAATGAATTTAAAATATTGATGGGAGACTGTTACTGAGAAGTGTAAATGCTTTTTTTTAGGCTGGATCATGTTGTATTGTATTGTTGTATGTTATAATTATGTAATGTATTGATTGTTGCTGCCTTCTTGGCCAGGTCTCCCTTGAAAAAGAGACTCTGGGTCTCAATGGGCTTTTCCTGGTTAAATAAAGGTTAAATAAAGTATAGAATGTATAAATCCCTATATAGAATGTATAAACCCCTATATATAGAATGTATAAATCCCTATATAGAATGTATAAATCCCTATATATAGAATGTATAAATCCCTATATAGAAGGTATAAATCCCTATATAGAATGTATAAATCCCTATTTAGAAGGTATAAATCCCTATTTAAAGGTATAAATCCCTATATAGAATGTATAAACCCCTATATATAGAATGTATAAATCCCTATATAGTGTATAAATCCCTATATAGAATGTATAAATCCCTATATAGAAGGTATAAATCCCTATATAGAATGTATAAATCCCTATTTAGAAGGTATAAATCCCTATTTAAAGGTATAAATCCCTATATAGAATGTATAAATCCCTATATAGTGTATAAATCCCTATATAGAATGTATAAATCCCTATATAGAATGTATAAATCTCTATATATAGAATGTATAATCCCTATATAGAATGTATAAATCCCTATATAGAATGTATACATCTCTATTTAAATCCTATGTATTATCCCATACAGTTTGACATTGGCATCCCAGCCATGACTCAGTGCTGTAACCAGCTGGACAGTTGTTACGACACCTGTGGCTCCAACAAGTACCGCTGTGACTCCAAGTACCGCTGGTGTCTCCACGCTATCTGCTCTGACCTAAAGAAGAGCTTGGGGTTCGTGTCAAAGGTCAAAGGTGAGTTACTGTAGCCACAGGAGTATATACTCTCCTTCGCTCACTGACGTACGCACTCACTCACTCTCTTGAGCCGTTCTCTGCCGTTCTGCCCTTGAGCAAGGCAGTTGACCCCCAACAACAAATGCTACCCGGGCGCCGATGACATGGACGTCGATTAAGGCAGCCCCCCGCACCTCTGATTCAGAAGGGTTGGGTTAAATGCAGAAGACACATTTCAGTTGAATTCATTCAGTTGTTCAACCTTCATCCAGAAGGTTTCCCCTACCCCTTCTTCTCCCTCAATCAGCCAGTCAGTCAGTCAGCCAGTCAGTCAGTCAGTCAGTAGGGTTATTCCCCATGAAATATGTTACAGTACATATAACTGATGAAAAAAAATATTTAAACTGTAATCCGTTGTTACCAACAAAAATATTGTAATCAGATTACAGATACTTCTTAAAAACAAAATTATTACTTATAGGATTATTTTCCATTTAGAAAGGATGTTGGCGAAAAATCCTTTATCACGCCTTTCTGTTTTCTTAATGAGATCCAATTCAGGATAAAAAAAAGTGCAAGTTGAAGTTTGTTCCCCCCTAAGTGCAGCCAGGTCACCCATGATACAAGTCAGTATTAAACGTCCATCCATGTCTGTGGACGTCGGGAGATGAGGGGGAAACCGGCCACTAGAGGCAATAGTGAGCGCTGTTACCTTCAAGTAGGTTTGGGTAAGCATCTGCCTCTGGTGCCAAAGGTTGCATGTTCGAATCCAGCGACAGAAAGATGTTTTTGAGAATTTTGTTTTAAGCCCGTCTCAACCCTAACCCGTAACCCCTAACCACTAGCCTAGCCACTTAGCTAATGTTAGCAATAGCCACCTAGCTAATGTTAGCCACAACAAATTGGAATTCGTAACATTTCATACGTTTAGCAAATACGTGACATAATGTACGAATTGCAATTTGTAACATATTGTACAAATTGCAATTCGTAACATATCATATGAATTGTAATTGGTAACATATCATCCGAAATGTATGATGAACAGCCACAAATTAATACATACCATATCATACTAATTGGAGTGTCTCGGAGTTATATTTACTATGTTACGTCTACCCCTGAGTCCAGGTTGTTTCAACTCGAAGCAATGAGCCCAATCAGTCCGTGATAACAAAATCATAAACAGAGTAAGCTAATAAATCCTTATATTTGGGGTTATGTTCAGGTAAAACAGTTTGGCTAATCTATATTTCTAAGTCCTATTCTTGAAGATCAAGGGGTATAAAATATTAGAGTAGAAAGCAATGGAGAAAAACTATTAGGCAACAACAAACTTAATCCCCTCTAGACAACTTCCTGGACAAAGCGTTTCACTGTATTAGTGAAGGTGTAAACTTGGCAGTAGAAAAATTAAACAGTATATTTGACCTCTCAGCTTCTCTATAAAATAAAAAAATGTCAGACAACCTAAGAAAATGAACAACAATGACAAATGGTTTGATGAAGAACGCAAAAACCTAAGAAAGTAATTGAGACCTATCTAACCAGAAACATAGAGACCCAGAAAACCTGAGTCTACACCTTCACTATTGTGAATCACTAAAACAATACAGAAATACACTACAGATAATGAAGGAACAGCACATCAGACATCAGCTCAATGTAATTGAAAAATCCATAGAATCTAACCACTTCTGAGAAAATTGGAAAACACTTAACGAACAACAACACAAAGAGTGATCTATCCAAAATGGAAATATATGGATAAACCACTTCTACAATCTTTTTGGCCCTGTAACAAAGAACAAACAGCAAAAACATAGACATGATCAAATACAAATCTCTCTCTCATC
This sequence comes from Salmo salar, assembly GCF_965601325.2. Classification (NCBI taxonomy): domain Eukaryota; kingdom Metazoa; phylum Chordata; class Actinopteri; order Salmoniformes; family Salmonidae; genus Salmo; species Salmo salar. Next base: position 44,258,171 of record NC_138309.1, on the reverse strand, counting down.
ATAACCCCTCTCGCTCGCTCTCAATTCAGTTCAAGGGCTTTATTGGCATTGGAAACGCATGTTAACATTGCCAAAGCAAGTGAAGTAGATAAACAAAAGTGAAATATACAATAACAATTCATAGTAAACATTACACTCACATAAGTTCCAAAAGAATAAAGACATTTCAAATGTCATATTATGTCTATATACAGTGTTGTAACAATGTGCAAATAGTTAAAGTACAAAAGGGAAAATAATCTCTCTCAATCCTAACCTTCTGTATCTCTCCCCCGCCCAGCCTGTGAGACTGTAGCAGATGCTCTGTACAACACAGTGTGGACGCTGGGCTGCAGATCCTTCATGAACAGCCAGAGGGAAGCATGCTACTGTGAGGGTGAGGAGAGGGACGAGCTGTAGAGAAGCCCAGCTGGGACACAACACTACTCAACACGAGAGAAAGCTGGGAGGAGAGGGACGAGCTGTAGAGAACATACAGGACAATATCCTCTTGCATGGATCATCATTGGAAAGGGTGCTTGGAACTCAACATGGATTCATACAGTGGGACTTCACACCGCACAAATGAAAATATGACTTTATTATTAACATAGAAAATATAACACTTTTCTATGACAACATGAAAACAGACAGAGGCTTTACGCTTGATGAGGAAATCCCTAACCAGACTTTACCAACCAGTTAATAGTGGTTATTACTGTATGTAGAATAAAATATGAACATTATGTATCTCCACTTCTACCTATTTCTTTTTCTCAAACTGACAGCGGATAAATACTCATATTTATATTTCAAATATATTTTCAGGAAAAGACTATGACTCCGTTAGCATATTACTGTGTTATTATTTTATTAACATACCTCAAACCAAAAAATCCTGATAGAGAGAAGACCTTTCAGTCAGTATCATATCCCACATAAGAATACAAATGTACCTGCTAATGGGGCAATTTGATGCGCACGTTGCACGAAAACAAGCTGATGTCCACAAACGGCAACCTATTCCCTACAAAGTGCACTACTTTTGACCACGGCCCATGAGGCTCTGGTCGAAAATAGTGCACTATGTGGGGAATAGGGTGTCACACACCCAAAATAACCTAGTCTAACACAACACAAACATCAGTTAGTTGGACCTGTGCTGTTACTGACAGGCTACTTCTACAGCGCTGAAATAAGTGTGTTATGTTTTGATGTATGTTATTATGTGTGTTGCTGTCCATTGACTGTTGGGGTTATCAGGCTTTTTTGTTACTTTTCTATGAATAAATTAATAACTAATTATACAATTTTGATGTGTTAAGTTCACTTAAGGTACTGTAGGTTCAATAGTGGTATAGAGTGGTGGTATACAGTAGTGGTATAGAGTGGTGGTATACTGTAGTGGTATAGAGTAGTGGTATACTGTAGTGGTATAGAGTGGTGGTATACAGTGGTGATATACAGTGGTGGTATACTGTAGTGATATACAGTAGTGGTATACAGTAGTGGTATACTGTAGTGATATATAGTGGTAGTATACAGTAGTGGTATACAGTAGTGGTATAGAGTGGTGATATACTGTAGTGGTATAAAGTGGTGGTATACAGTGGTGTTATACAGTAGTGGTATAGAGTGGTGGTATACAGTATGTGGTATACTGTAGTGGTATAGAGTGGTGGTATACAGTGGTGATATACAGTAGTGGTATACAGTAGTGGTATAGAGTAGTGGTATACAGTAGTGGTATACAGTGGTGATATACAGTAGTGGTATACTGTAGTGATATATAGTGGTAGTATACAGTAGTGGTATAGAGTGGTGGTATACAGTAGTGGTATAGAGTGGTGGTATACTGTAGTGGTATACAGTGGTGGTATACAGTGGTGATATACAGTAGTGGTATACTGTAGTGATATATAGTGGTAGTATACAGTAGTGGTATAGAGTGGTGGTATACAGTGGTGATATACAGTAGTGGTATAGAGTGGTGGTATACTGTAGTGGTATAGAGTGGTGATTTCTAGTCACGATACACTACACATGTTTTCAGTTAATACTCTTCAGGGTTTTTCATTTAGCTCCATGTTCTTTATTAACCTGGGTGCCAGTCATTCTGCTCTCTTTATTAACCTGGGTGCCAGTCATTCTGCTCTCTTTATTAACCTGGGTGCCAGTTCTGCTCTCTTTATTAACCTGGGTGCCAGTTCTGCTCTCTTTATTAACCTGGGTGCCAGTCGTTCTGCTCTCTTTATTAACCTGGGTGCCAGTTCTGCTCTCTTTATTAACCTGGGTGCCAGTCGTTCTGCTCTCTTTATTAACCTGGGTGCCAGTTCTGCTCTCTTTATTAACCTGGGTGCCAGTCGTTCTGCTCTCTTTATTAACCTGGGTGCCAGTTCTGCTCTCTTTATTAACCTGGGTGCCAGTTCTGCTCTCTTTATTAACCTGGGTGCCAGTCGTTCTGCTGTCTTTATTAACCTGGGTGCCAGTTCTGCTCTCTTTATTAACCTGGGTGCCAGTTCTGCTCTCTTTATTAACCTGGGTGCCAGTCGTTCTGCTCTCTTTATTAACCTGGGTGCCAGTCGTTCTGCTCTCTTTATTAACCTGGGTGCCAGTTCTGCTCTCTTTATTAACCCGGGTGCCAGTTCTGCTCTCTTTATTAACCTGGGTGCCAGTTGTTCTGCTCTCTTTATTAACCTGGGTGCCAGTTGTTCTGCTCTCTTTATTAACCTGGGTGCCAGTTCTGCTCTCTTTATTAACCTGGGTGCCAGTCGTTCTGCTCTCTTTATTAACCTGGGTGCCAGTTCTGCTCTCTTTATTAACCTGGGTGCCAGTCGTTCTGCTCTCTTTATTAACCTGGGTGCCAGTTGTTCTGCTCTCTTTATTAACCTGGGTGCCAGTTCTGCTCTCTTTATTAACCTGGGTGCCAGTTCTGCTCTCTTTATTAACCTGGGTGCCAGTCGTTCTGCTCTCTTTATTAACCTGGGTGCCAGTTGTTCTGCTCTCTTTATTAACCTGGGTGCCAGTCGTTCTGCTCTCTTTATTAACCTGGGTGCCAGTTGTTCTGCTGTCTTGTCAAGCCAAACAAGACAACTCTATAAGAAGTTGGCAAGAGAGCATAAACAGACTGGCAGTCAGGCTAGCTCTCCATACATCGGTTATATACTGTAAATTAGACTATGTTTATCTATGGATATTACATATGTTTTTACTACACTTACAGTGCATTCGTAAGGTATTCAGACCCCTTGACTTTTTCCATGTTACAGCCTTATTCTAAAATGGATTCAATTGTTTTTTCCCCCTCATCAATTTATACACAATACCCCATAAAAAAAGCAAAAACAGGTTTAGAATGTATTTTAATTTTATTTTTGTACACAGAAATATCAGATTTACATAAGTATTCAGACCCTTTACTCAGCACTTTGTTGAAGCACCTTTGGCAGTGATTACAGCATCGAGTCTTCTTGGGTATGACGCTACAAGCTTGGCACACCTTTATTTGGGGAGTTTCTACCATTCTTCTCCACAGATCCTCTCAAGCTCTGTCAGGTTGGATGGGGAGCGTCGCTGCACAGCTATTTTCAGATCTCTCCAGAGATGTTCGATCGGGTTCAAGTCCAGGCTCTGGCTGGGCTAATCAAGGACATTCAGAGACTTGTTCCGAAGCCACTCCTGCGTTGTCTTGGCTGTGTGCTTAGGTTCGTTTTTCTGTTGGAAGGTGAACCTTCACCCCAGTCTGAGGTTCTGAGTCCTCTGGAGCAGGTTTTCGTCAAGGATCTCTCTGTACTTTGCTCCGTTCATCTTTCCCTCGATCCTGACTAGTCTCCCAGTCCCTGCCACTGAAAAACATCCCCACAGTATGATGCTGCCATCACCATGCTTCAACGTAGGGATGGTGCCAGGTTTCCTCCAGATGTGACGCTTGGCATTCAGGCCAAAGAGTTCAATCTTGGTTTCATCAGACCAGAGAACCTTGTTTCTCTTCTTCTGAGAGTCTTTAGGTGCCTTTTGGCAAACTTCAAGTGGGCTGTCATGTGCCTTTTACTGAGGAGGGGCTTCCATCTGGCCGCTATCATAAAGGTCTGATTGGTGGAGTACTGCAGTGGAAGATTCTCCCATCTCCACAGAGGAACTCTGGAGCTCTGTCAGAGTGACCATCAGGTTCTTGGTCACCTCCCTGACCAAAGCCCTTCTCCCCCGATTGCTCAGTTTGGCCGGGTGGCCAGCTCTAGGAAGAGTCTTGGTGGTTCCAAACTTTTTACATTTAATAATAATGGAGGCCACTGTGTTCTTGGGGACCTTCAATTCTGCAGAAATGTTTTGGTACCTTTCTCCAACTGTGGGACCTTATATAGACAGGTGTGTGCCTTTCCAAATCATTTACCACAGGTGGACTCCAAGTTGTAGAAAAATCTTAAGGATGATCAATGGAAACAGAATTCACCTGACCTCAATGTCCAGTCTCATAGCAAAGGGTCTGAATATTGATGTAAATTAGTTATTTATGTAAATAAGGTATTTATGAAAATAAGGTATTTCTGTTTTCATTATTAATACATTAGCAAAAATGTCTAAAAACCTGTTTTTGTTTTGTCATTATAGGGTAGATTGATGAAAAAAAGGGGAATTTAATACATTTTAGAATAAGGCTGTAACGTAAACAAAATGTGGAAAAAGTCAAAGACACTGGATAAACCAGTATATTGGCATGAAATAAATCTACATTTTCTAACCTTTATATTTAACTAGGCAAGTCAGGCATCTACATACAGGCATGGCCTGTAAACAAGTCATCAGGCTTGAGAAAGGCATCTTGCAAAACTCACTGACCTAGTTAAGGATCTGTCATCTTGTAGCACGACTGACACATTGCAATACCCCAGCTCCTCAAGCCCTTCAAACGATGTCTTATAGAACTGCCAATCACTTTAATGTGAGGAGATTGTGCTAGAGGGCCAAGTGGCTAAGATATAGGAATGCGTTTCAAATGGCACCTATTCCCCTATGGGCCCTGATCAAATGTAGTGCACTATATAGGAAATAGGGTACGATTTGGAACGTAAGCATACATAAACATGGGTGTACTGTATTTACCAGACTGCAGTGTGACAGGGAGACTGACATAAGAGAGTTAGAGGATACAGTGTATTACTGAGGGATGTGTGGCCTGGCCTACATCAATGACTTGAAAGTCTATACTTGATTTGACTATTTGATTTGGTTTAACCAGGAGAATCTCTGAAAGTTCTCTTGACCTTTTGAGTTGTGTGAGTGGTCATGGTAAATTAGTGACAGAGAGAAAGACTGTGGTGGATGTCATCATGTCCTTTCAGACTGAACCACTAGGCCCCTCAAACTCAACTCTGGACCTAGATGCCAGTTCCACTGCTTTCCCCCATAGTTCCCCTCTAATCAGGGACTGATTTAGACCTGGGACACCAAGTGGGTGAGATGAATGATCAGGTAGAACAGAAAACCAGCAGACTCGGGGGCTGAATGGGTCCTCACACATAGCATTATTGATTCTGCAGTCCTTCACGCTATGGTCTGGTGGTGGTGGTGGCCTGGTGGTGGCCTGGTGGTGGTGGTGGTGGTGGCCTGGCGGTGGTGGTGGTGGCCTGGCGGTGGTGGTGGTGGTGGTGGTGGTGGTCTGGTGGTGGTGGTGGTCTGGTGGTGGTGGTGGTCTGGTGGTGGTGGTGGTCTGGTGGTGGTGGTGGCCTGGTGGTGGTGGTGGTCTGGTGGTGGTGGTGGTCTGGTGGTGGTGGTGGCCTGGTGGTGGTGGTGGTCTGGTGGTGGTGGTGGTCTGGTGGTGGTGGTGGTGGTCTGGTGGTGGCCTGGTGGTGGTGGTGGCCTGGTGGTGGTGGTGGTGGTGGTGGCCTGGTGGTGGTGGTCTGGTGGTGGCCTGGTGGTGGTGGTGGTGGTGGTGGTGGTGGTGGTGGCCTGGTGGTGGTGTTCTGGTGGTGGCCTGGTGGTGGTGTTCTGGTGGTGGCCTGGTGGTGGTGGTGGTCTGATGTCTCAGTCTGGCAGAATGTGTATGGGTCCTCCACTCAGGAGACAATGCTGGTCATGCTCCTACAATATCTATTGTATCTATCTCTATATCTATTGTATCCATCTCTATATCTATTGTATCTATATCTATTGTATCTATTTCTATGTTTGCAGTGGTGCAGCGGTGAGATGGCCTGAAGGTGGTATGGGGGTGCCATGGTGGTCTAATGTCTCAGTCTGGCATGATGCGTATGGGTCCTCCACTCAGCACGTGATGCTGGTCCCAGTCCTCCTGTTCCTCCTCAGTCCTCCACAGTTCCCGACGCAGACGCCCTCTACAGCCCTGAGAACAACGGGAGTCTCCTGCCCCACACACCAACACACGACAGTGCAGGAACACCTCCTGTTGACACACACACAGATAGACACATGGATACACACGTAGATGCGAACATAGATACGCACACACATCAGACACACACACATACTGAACTGGCCAGCTGGCTCCCAGGGTGTCTGTTCTAACTGACCTTGTTGTCCTTGCCTACAAACTTGAAGACAGGAACCTGGAAGTGTTTGGATAGCTGGTCCTTAGCAGAGTACTGACGCACCATTTCATCTGAGATACACCTAAACACACATTATAGGAGGAGAGAGGAGGAAATAGGGGAGAGAGGGGAGGAGGGAGAGAGGAGGGGAAGTGGGGAGAGAATAGGAGAAGGGGGGAGGGAGAGGAGAAGGGGAGGAGGGAGAGAGCAGGGGAAGGGGAGGAGGGAAAGAGGAGGAGAAGGGGAGGAGGGAGAGAGGAAGGGGAGGGGAGGAGAAGGGGAGGATGGGAGGAGGGAAAGGAGAAGGGGAGGAGAAGGGGAGGAGGGAGAGAGGAGGGGAGGAGGGAGAGAGGAGAGGAGAAGGGGAGGAGGGAGAGGAGAAGGGGAAGGGGAGGAGGGAGAGGAGAAGGGGAGGAGGGAGAGAGGAGGGGAAGGGGAGGAGGGAGAGGAGAAGGGGAGGAGGGAGAGAGGAGGGGAAGGGGAGAAGGGGAGGAGGGAGAGAGAAGAGGAGAAGGGGAAGGGGAGGAGGGAGAGGAGAAGGGGAGGAGGGAGAGAGGAGGGAGGAGGGAGAGAGGAGGGGAAGGGGAGGAGGAGGGGAAGGGGAGGAGGAGGGGAAGGGGAGGGGAGGAGGGAGAGAAGAGGAGAAGAGAAGGGGAGGAGGGATAGGAGGGGGGAGAAGAGGAGGAGGGGATGAGGAGGGGAGGTGAGAAGAGGAGGTGGTGAGGAGGGAGAGAGGAGGGGAGGAGGGAGAGGAGAAGAGAGGAGGGAGAGGAGAAGAGAGGAGGGAGAGAGGAGGGGAAGGGGAGGAGGGAGGGGAGAAGAGGAGGAGGGAGAGGAGAAGGGGAGGAGGGGGAGAGGAGGGTAAGGGGAGGAGGGGGAGAGGAGGTGAGAGAAGAGGGGAAGGGGAGGAGGGAGAGAGGAGGGGAGAAGGGGAGGAGGGATAGGAGAGGGGAGAAGAGGAGGAGGAGGGGATGAGGGAGAGGAGGGGAGGAGGAAGAAGGAGGGGAAGTGGGGAGAGAATAGGAGAAGGGGAGGAGGGAGAGAGGAGGAGAGGGGCACAATGAGGGCAGGATATTATAGGAGGAGATGATAGTTATGCTGACAACCCATACACTGTTTTAACAAGCTACTCCATCTTAACACAATACCCACTGATCCATACACTGTTTTAACAAGCTACTCCATCTTAACACAATACCCACTGATCCATACACTGTTTTAACAAGCTACTCCATCTTAACACAATACCCACTGATCCATACACTGTTTTAACAAGCTACTCCATCTTAACACAATACCCACTGATCCATACACTGTTTTAACAAGCTACTCCATCACTGTTAGCTATAGCTGCCTTTAGGCTTTAGGCTCCCAAATGGCACCCTATTCCCTATGGGCCCTGGTCAATAGTAGTGCACTATAGAAGGAATAGGAAGCCATTTGGGATGCTAGTGAGTGACCTCACTTTGTCAGCCAATCATGATCTTCTCTTAACAGCCCAAATGGCACCCTATTCCCTATGGGCCCTAGTCTAAAGTAGTGCACTATATAGGGAATAGGGTGCCATTTGGGATGCAGACTTGTCTCTGTAAAGTATGGAGGAGAAGTGTTTTGTTGGAAACATTTTATAGATAGTCCTGATAGAGCAGGGTGTCTGTCTGTCTGTCTGTCTGTCTGTCTGTCTGTCTGTCTGTCTGTCTGTCTGTCTGTCTGTCTGTCTGTCTGTCTGTCTGTCTGTCTGTCTGTCTGTCTGTCTGTCTGTCTGTCTGTCTGTCTGTCTGTCTGTCTGTCTGTCTTTGGAGTAAACACCACTGTCCCCACTCTCATCCTCCCGTCATACTGATAGAGTATATAATGTAAATGGAGGTCTAGTACCCACCCATCTTTGATGAGGTAGTATTTGAGAGCCTGGTCTGCCTTGGCGCTGGGGGTAGCAAAGCAGCTCTCCACCAGAGCTGACAAACCCTCCACCTATAGCAAGTCAAGTACAAGTCAAATGTGTAAAGTGAGTAAACTTAAAGTAAAGTACAAGTCAAATTTGTAGTGAGTAAACTTAAAGTAAAGTACTACATACAAATTTGTAAAGTGAGTAAACTTAAAGTAAAGTACAACATACAAATTTGTAAAGTGAGCAACCTAAAGTAAAGTACAACATACAAATTTGTAAAGTGAGTAAACTTAAAGTAAAGTACAACATACAAATTTGTAAAGTGAGTAAACGTAAAGTAAAGTACAACATACAAATTTGTAAAGTGAGTAAACTTAAAGTAGAGTACAACGTACAAATTTGTAAAGTGAGTAAACTTAAAGTAAAGTACAACGCACAAATGTGACACATAAAATAGCTTATCAAAAGCCTCACCCGAATGGAAATCTTAAATTGTCAAATAAAAGTATCAGTCAATAAAGTATGATCCACAAGTTAACTAGACTAACAAAAACAGAAGATCTTTATTGATCCGTGATATGGAGACAACAGAGATGTGGTCACACTGGTTGTGTCCCAAATGGCACCCTATTCCCTACATAGTGCACTACTTTAAACCAGGGCACTATGGTACCCTATTCCCTGTATAGTGCACTATATACACTCTTAGAAGAAAAAAAACAATTTCCAAAAGGGGTCCTAAAGGCTCCAACATGGAACCCAAAAGGGTTCTATCTGGAATCAAAAATGGGGACATCCGATGAACCCTTTTAGGTTCTAGATAGAACCTATTTTTCTAAGAGTGTATGCTTTGGTTAACAGTAGGGCACTATATAGGGAATAGGGTGCCATTTGGGATTCAGTACAGTACCTTCTCCCTGGGTTCCACCCCGAAGAACAGTGAGTCATGTAGGCGTAGTTGGGGTGGAGCTCGGTAGGGCTCAGAGAATTCAGCACTCTTAAACAGCTCCAGAGAGAAGGGGAACAGGCCCTGGGAGTGGCCTGCTAGCTCTAGGGCGGAGCTACGGAGACTGGCCTGGGATGAGAGAGAGAGAGAAATTAAATTACACCAACTTATTTTAAAAATGCAATTTAAAGTCGCTCAAGCAACCTTTATAAAAAAAAAACAGAACGAAATAGATAAAATCAAACAAATAAAAGAAATAAAACGTATAATCAAAAAGGGATAATGATAATAAAATCGCTGATTAAAATAGCAAGCTAAAAGGTGGGTTTCCAAACATTATTTACATTTTGGGCTGAAGGAAAACCAATTGTTTTATTCCATAGCATTTTGTATGTTGGACTTTTATTTTGAATGTTGGACTTTTATTTTGAAATAAATGAGTAAAAGAGGAAGTGCTAAAAAGAAGCATTCAATCACCCTCTTACCTGGTAACCGTCGGAGACCTCGTAGTGTCGTGGGAATTCACAGGTGACAGGTAACAGCAGTTTGGAGGTTCTGACAATCATATCCCAGTTACTACCGGACCATGGTCCTGGGCTGGACTTAGGAAGACCTGTCACTAAATTGGTACCCACTATCTTGTCATCTGTCACCTGGGATGGGAATCAATCAATCAACCAATCATTTACTCCTGAGGAGGTGAACTATTGCACCCTATACATGTATAACCAATGTGATTACTAATTTGACCCTGCTATTCATCTATGAACGTTTGAAAGTCTTGAAGAATGATCTGGCCTTAGATGGCCAAGTGCTGGTCATCTATGAACATTTGAACATTTTGAAGAACGATCTGGCCTAAATGCCTGTACTCTTAATTTCCACCGGCACAGCCAGAAGAGGACTGGCCATCCCTCAGAGCCTGGCTCCTCTCCAAGTTTCTTCCTAGGTTCCCTGCCTTTCTAGGGAGTTTTTCCTAGCCACCGTGCTTCTACATCTGCATTGCTTGCTCCCTGGTGTTTTAGGCTGGGTTTCTGTAAAGCACTTTGTGACAACTGTTGATGTAAAAAGGGCTTTATAAAATACATGTGATGGAATCAATGGGATGGAATCAACATCCAACATTTTAAGGCCGTAAATCAATTCCGGATTTACCCCTCTTACTGCTTGTATTTCACTTCAGTAGTGTTGTTTCCCAATTACACTACATGATGTCATGAAAACAATAAAAGTAACTCTGTCTGTGGTCCATTGGTTCCAGTCCCCTGTCAGCCCTGAAATTCGACTGCCAACCTCCGGGTACTGGCCTGTGGAATCAGTCAAGACTAATTCATCCAGAGTCGAAGGTGACACAAAGAAGGTAGGTTCTCCACTAGAGTGCCGCAGGTCCTGAGGCTGAAGCTGAACCTGTGTAAGGGATAGGGTCTGGTCTAGTGTGTAAGGGCTAGGGTCTGGTCTAGTGTGTAAGGGCTAGGGTCTGGTCTAGTGTGTAAGGGCTAGGGTCTGGTCTAGTGTGTAAGGGCTAGGGTCTGGTCTAGTGTGTAAGGGCTAGGGTCTGGTCTAGTGTGTAAGGGCTAGGGTCTGGTCTAGTGTGTAAGGGCTAGGGTCTGGTCTAGTGTGTAAGGGCTAGGGTCTGGTCTAGTGTGTAAGGGCTAGGGTCTGGTCTGGTGTGTAAGGGCTAGGGTCTGGTCTGGTGTGTAAGGGCTAGGGTGTAGGATGTAAGGTCTAGGGGCTAGGGCCTAGGCATGGGGCTAGGGTGTAGGGGCTAGGGCTAGTGTCTAAGCTAGGGTGAAGGGGCTAGGGTATAAGGTCTAGGTTAGGGTGTAGGGGCTAGGGTCAAGGCTAGGATGTAAGGGCTAGGGTCTAGGCAAGGGTGTAAGGACTAGGGTGTAAGCTAGTGGTGTAAGGGCTAGGGTATAAGGGCTAGGGTCTAGACTAGGCTGTAGGGGCTAAGGTGTAAGGGATAGGGGCTAGGCTAGGGTGTAGGGGCTAGGGTGTAAGGGATAGGGTGTAGGGACTAGGGTCAAGGCTAGGGTGTAAGGGCTAGGGTCTAGGCTAAGGTGTATGGGCTAGGGTGTATAGGCTAGGGGCTAGGGTGTAAGGACTAGGGTCTAGGCAAGGGTGTAAAGACTAGGGTCTAAGCTAGGGTGTAAGGTCTAGGGTCTAAGTTGGGTGTAAAGGCTAGGGGCTAGGGTGTAAGGACTAGGGGCTAGGCTAGGGTCTAGGCTAGGGTGTATTGGCTAGGGTCTAAGCTAGGGTGTAAGGGCTAGGGTCTGAGCTAGGGTGTAAGGGCTAGGGTGTAGTGGTTAGGGTCTAAGCTAGGGTGTAAAGGCTAGGGGCTAGGGTGTAAGGACTAGGGGCTAGGCTAGGGTGTATGGGCTAGGGTCTGAGCTAGGGTGTAGCGGTTAGGGTCTAAGGGCTAGGGTATTGAGGCTAAGGTGTAAGTGCTAGGTTCTAAGATAGGGGTTAGGGTGTAGACAAGGCTGTAGGGGCTAGGATATAGGATAGGGTGTAGGGGCTAGGGTATTGAGGCTAAGGTGTAAGGGCTAGGGTGTAGACTAGGCTGTAGGATAGGGTATAAGGGCTAGGGTGTAGGGGCTAGGGTCTAGGCTAGGGTGTAGACTAGGCTGTAGGGACTAAGGTGTAGGGTCTAGGCAATGGTGTAGATTAGGCTGTAGGGGCTAGGGTGTAATGCCTAGGGGGTAGGGTCTAGGCTACGGTGTAGTGCTAGTATCTAGGCTAGGGTTTAGGGGCTAGGGTGTAAGGGATAGGGGCTAGGCTATTGTGTAGGGGCTAGGGTGTAAAGGCTAGGGGCTAGAGGCTAGGGTGTAGGGGCTAGGGTCTAGTTTAGTGTATAGAGGCTAGTGTGTAGGGGCTAGGGTCTAGGCTAGGGTTTAGGGACTAGGGTGTAAGGATTAGGGGCTAGGGACCAGGGTCTAGGAAAGGGTGTAGGGGCTAGGGTGTAAGGGATCGGGTGTAAGGGATAGGGTGTAAGGGATAGGGTGTAGGGACTAGGGTCAAGGCTAGGGTCTATGTTCTGAAAGAGCTGCAAAACCTGGACCCGTACAAATCAGCTGGGCTAGAAAATCTGGACCCTCTCTTTCTAAAATTATCCACCGCCATTGTTGCAACCCCTATTACCAGTCTGTTCAACCTCTCTCTCATTTCATCCGAGATCCCTAAAGATTGGAAAGCTGCCGCGGTCATGCCCCTCTTCAAAGGGGGTGACACTCTAGACCCAAACTGTTACAGACCTATATCCATCCTGCCCTGCCTTTCTAAAGTCTTTGAAAGCCAAGTTAAACAGATCACTGACCATTTCGAATCCCACCGTACCTTCTCCACTGTGCACTCTGGTTTCCGAGCTGGTCATGGTTGCACCTCAGCCACGCTCAAGGTACTAAACGATATCATAACCGCCATCGATAAAAGACAGTACTGTGCAGCCGTATTCATCGACCTGGCCAAGGTTTTCGACTCTGTCAATCACCGTATTCTTAGCGGCAGACTCAGTAGCCTTGGTTTCTCAAATGACTGCCTCGCCTGGTTCACCAACTACATCTCAGAGTTCAGTGTGTAAAATCGGAGGGCCTGTTGTCTGGATCTCTGGCAGTCTCTATGGGGGTACCACAGGGTTCAATTCTCGGGCCGACTCTTTTCTTTGAATATATCAACGATGTCGCTTTTGCTGCGGGTGATTCCCTGATCCACCTCTACGCAGATGACACCATTCTGTATACATCTGGCCCTTCTTTGGACACTGTGTTAACTTGTTATGGATAGGGGGCAGTATTTTCACGGCCGGATAAAAAACGTACCCGATTTAATCTGGTTATTACTCCTGCCCAGAAACTAGAATATGCATATAATTAGTAGCTTTGGATAGAAAACACTCCAAAGTTTCTAAAACTGTTTGAATGGTGTCTGTGAGTTTAACAGAACTCAAATGGCAGGCCAAAACCTGAGAAGATTCTGTACAGGAAGTACCCTGTCTGACCATTTCTTGGCCTTCTTTGTCATCTCTATCCAAAACAAAGGATCTCTGCTGTAACTTGACATTTTCTAAGGCTCCCATAGGCTCTCAGAAGGCGCCAGAACGTTGAATGATGTCTTTGCAGCCCGTGGCTGAAAAACAGTAGCGCATTTGGTAAGTGGTCGATCTGAGAACAATGAGACGGGCGCACGCGTGCACGTGAAGAGTCCATTTTAGATTTTGAGTCTTTGAACGAAAACAACTTCTCCCGGTCGGAATATTATCGCTATTTTACGAGAAAAATTGCATAAAAATTGATTTTAAACAGCGTTTGACATGCTTCGAAGTACGGTAATGGAATATTTTGAACTTTTTTGTCACGATACGCGTCCGCGCGTCACCCTTCGTTGCCCTTCGGATAGTGTCTTGAACGCACGAACAAAACGCCGCTATTTGGATATAACTATGGATTATTTGGAACCAAACCAACATTTGTTGTTGAAGTAGAAGTCCTGGGAGTGCATTCTGACGAAGAACAGCAAAGGTAATCCAATTTTTCTTATAGTAAATCTGAGTTTGGTGAGTACCAAACTTGGTGGGTGTCAAAATAGCTAGCCCGTGATGGCGAGCTATCTACTCAGAATATTGCAAAATGTGCTTTCACCGAAAAGCTATTTTAAAATCGGACACCGCGATTGCATAAAGGAGTTCTGTATCTATAATTCTTAAAATAATTGTTATGTTTTTTGTGAACGTTTATCGTGAGTAATTTAGTAAATTCACCGGAAGTGTTCGGTGGGAATGCTAGTTCTGAACGTCACATGCTAATGTAAAAAGCTGGTTTTTGATATAAATATGAACTTGATTGAACAAAACATGCATGTATTGTATAACATAATGTCCTAGGAGTGTCATCTGATGAAGATCATCAAAGGTTAGTGCTGCATTTAGCTGTGGTTTTGGTTTTTGTGACATTATATGCTAGCTTGAAAAATGGGTGTCTGATTATTTCTGGCTGGGTACTCTGCTGACATAATCTAATGTTTTGCTTTCATTGTAAAGCCTTTTTGAAATCGGACAGTGTGGTTAGATAAAGGAGAGTCTTGTCTTTAAAATGGTGTAAAATAGTCATATGTTTGAAAAATTGAAGTTTTCGGATTTTCGAGGAGTTTGTATTTTGCGCTATGCCCAATCAGTGGATATTGGAGTGGTGTTCCGCTAGCGGAACGTCTGTTAACTAATCTCCAAACAAGCTTCAATGGCATACAACACTCCTTCTGTGACCTCCAACTGCTCTTAAACGCTAGCAAAACCAAATGCATGCTTTTCAACCGTTCACTGCCCGCACCCGCCCGCCCGACTAGCATCACTACTCTGGACGGTTCTGACCTAGAATACGTGGATAACTACAAATACCTAGGTGTCTGGCTAGACTGTAAACTCTCCTTCCAGACTCATATCAAACATCTCCAATCCAAAATCAAATCTAGAATCGACTTTCTATTTCGCAACAAAGCCTCCTTCAATCATGCCGCCAAACTACCCTAGTAAAACTGACTATCCTACCAATCCTCGACTTCGGCAATGTCATCTACTGTAACGCCCTGGCCATAGAGAGGGGTTTTTTGTTCTTTATTTTGGTTAGGCCAGGGTGTTACATTGGGTGGGCATTCTATGTTCCTTTCTCTATGTTTTTGTATTTCTTTGTTTTGGGCCGTGTGTGGCTCCCAATCAGGCACAGCTGAAGCTCGTTGTTTCTGATTGGGAGTCACACATAAGGAGCATGTTTTTCCTTTGGGTTTTGTGGGTAATTGTTTCTGTTTAGTGTTTGCACCTGACAGGACTGTTTGGCTGTCGGTTTTCTTGTTTTGTTTTGTATAGTGTTCTTTCTATTATTAAATATTTCAATGATGAACACTAACTCCGCTGCACCTTGGTCTTCTTCCGACGACAGCAGTTACATCTACAAAATAGCTTCCAATACTCTACTCAGCAAATTGGATGTAGTCTATCACAGTGCCATCCGTTTTGTTACCAAAGCGCCTTATATCACCCACCACTGCGACCTGTATGCTCTCGTTGACTGGCCCTCGCTATATATTCGTCGCCAGACCCACTGGCTCCAGGTCATCTATAAGTCTATGCTAGGTAAAGCTCCGCCTTATCTCAGCTCACTGGTCACGATAACAACACCCACCCGTAGCACGCGCTCCAGCAGGTATATCTCACTGGTCATCCCCAAAGCCAACACCTCCTTTGGCCGCCTTTCCTTCCAGTTCTTTGCTGCCAGTGACTGGAACGAATTGCAAAAATCGCTGAAGCTGGAGACTTACATTTCCCTCACTAACTTTAAACATCAGCTATCTGAGCAGCTAACCGATCGCTGCAGCTGTACATAGTCCATCTGTAAATAGCCCACCCAATCTACCTACCTCATCCCCATATTGTTCTTATTTACTTTGCTGCTCTTTTGCACACCAGTATCACTACTTACACACCATCATCTATTCATCATCATCTGCTCATCTATCACTCCAGTGTTAATCTGCTAAATTGTAATTACTTTGCTACTATGGCCTATTTATTGCCATACCTCCTCATTCCATTTGCACACACTGTATATAGACTTTATTTTTTTTCTATTGTATTATTGACTGTACGCTTGTTTTCCATGTGTAGCTCTGTGTTGTTGTTTCTGTCTCACTGCTTTGCTTTATCTTGGCCAGGTCGCAGTTGTAAATGAGAACTTGTTCTCAACTAGCCTACCTGGTTAAATAAAGGTGAAATAAATAAATATGGGCTAGGGTGTATGGGCTAGGGGCTACGGTGTAGGGTCTAGGGTGTAGGGTCTAGGGTCTATGGTGTAGGGTCTAGGGGCTATGGTGTAGGGTCTAGGGGCTAGTGTCAAGGCTAGGGTAAGGGCTAGATTCTAGGGTCTAGTCCTACCTCCACTACTGTTCCACAGGTCTTGAGGCTGAAGCTGAGATTGATGTGTGTTCCATTGGAGACGCCGCGACATGATGAGTTGGACAGGGAGAGTTCCAGGCCCCCCACCAGGTCCCTTAGAACCGACACCCTAATGGAGCTGCTGCTACACTGCACCGGGACTGGACACACACACACACACACACACACACACACACACACACACACACACACACACACACACACACACACACACACACACACACACACACACACACACACACACACACACAGTGGAAGGGGTTAAACATGGGTTGGACAGGATGAGTTCCAGGTCCCTTACTAGGTCCTAGGTGAAGAGTTTCATGATACAGTTAACTGCACAGGGACTGGAGGATACGACCAAACACACACACACCCTGCCACATCACACACACACACTCTCTGGTCTCACCCTGGCATGTGCGTTTGTCGTCCCCCAGCTCCAGTCCTCGGGGACAGTGACAGTGATAGGAGTCCTGTAGTACAGAGCAGCCATGGCTACAGCCTCCGTTGTTGTTATAGCACCCTGCTATCTCTACAGAAAGAGGAGAGGAGAGGAGGCAGAGGAGGGAGAGGAGGAAAGGGAGAGGAGGAGGAGAGGGAAGAATAAGGGGAGGGGAGAAAGAGGAGAAAGGAGGGGGAAGAAGAGGGAGAGGAAGTGGGGGAAGAGGAGGGGAGAAGGAGGTATAAAGGATAGGAAGGGGGGAGGGGGGATAACACTTTGGACGGAGTTTGCACTTTTGGAACTATTCCATTGGTTCCATTGTGTCAGGCAATCTCAATATAGTGAAAGATAACAAATGCTATTTGAACCCAAGTCTGACACCCAGTTACTGTGTTCCAGATATTACACACAGAGCATTATGGGTACTGTAGTACATTATGCTACTGTAACTTTAC
The DNA here is from genome assembly GCF_965601325.2 of Salmo salar. Classification (NCBI taxonomy): domain Eukaryota; kingdom Metazoa; phylum Chordata; class Actinopteri; order Salmoniformes; family Salmonidae; genus Salmo; species Salmo salar. The sequence continues at coordinate 44,240,973 of NC_138309.1, read as the reverse complement.
ACCCCCACGGTGGTCTGACTCTACCTTTGCAGTTGCGTCCATCCTCCTCCAGTACCCTGCCTGGTCCACACTCACACTGTCTGGACCCCTTGGTGTTCACACATACCTCCTTACAACCCCCGTTCCCCTGCTCACACTCATTCACATCTGGAGAGGAGTCAGTGAGCAGACACACACAGACAGACACAGCAGTGAGGAGAGGTCACATAAAATAAAGGAGGAGATTTGATAGGGGAGGTGGAAAGATCAATTGAGAAGAGGAGCGAGAGGAGAGAGATCATTTCTCAGTGTAGTAGAGAGAGTGATTTGGTTGATAGGTGGATTCGAATGATAATAACAGTTCTCAAGCTTTCAGGGTTTTCATAGCACGCTTGTCACCCACCATTAGACTAGGTTGTAGTGAAGGCTCCTTCCCTCCCTCCCTCCCTCCCTCCACCCACCCATCTCTGGCTGGCTGGCACACGTCTCCTCCTCTCCTCGTGAATTAATGACTCAACACATTCAGTCAATCTCTCTCCCCCACCCATCTACCCCTCTCTCTCTCCCCCACCACACCTCTCTCTCTCCCCCCTCCCCCCACCCATCTACCCCTCTTTCTCTCCCCCCACCACCCCACTCTCTCTCCCCCCCACCACACCTCTCTCTCTCCCCCCCTCCCCCCCTCCCCCCACCCATCTACCCCTCTCTCTCTCCCCCATCCCCCCTCTCTCTCTCCCCCCACCACACCTCTCTCCCCACTCCCCCCACCCACCTACCCCTCTCTCTCCCTCCCACCCATCTACCCCTCTCTCTCCCCCACCCACCACCCCTCTCTCTCTCTCTCACTCTTCCCCCTCTCCCCCCCACCCACCTACCCCCCTCTCTCCCCCCCACCCACCCACCCACCTACCCCTCTCTCCCCCCCACCCACCTACCCCGCTCTCTCTCTTCCCCCTCTCTCCCGCTCTCACCGAGACATGTCTGTCTATCTGGTCCCAGGGTCGTTCCAGTAGCACAGCGACAGTCCGACTCTGGACACTGAGGTCCACTGCACTCCACCTCATCACATATGTCATAGAAATCTACAGGACATACAGAACATGTAAAGGTAGGTAAGGTCTACCACATCTACACAGAGAAACAAGTAAACATGGTTGGCTACTTCCATTCCCTTCATGGGAACTTTATACCACATTCATAAACCATACATTTCATACCACATTCATAAACCATACATTTCATACCACATTCATAAACCATACATTTCATACCACATTCATAAACCATACATTTCATACCACATTCATAAACCATACATTTCATACCACATTCATAAACCATACATTTCATACCACATTTATAAACCATACATTTCATACCACATTCATAATTAATCACACAGACAGACAGACAGACAGACAGACAGACAGACAGACAGACAGACAGACAGACAGACAGACAGACAGACAGACAGACAGACAGACAGACAGACAGACAGACAGACAGACCAGACCAGACCAGACCAGACCAGACCAGACCAGACCAGACCAGACAGACAGACGTACGTCCGCAGTAGACATGGAAGCAGACAGAAGGTCTGGGCAGACGGTAGACGTAGTATCCTCCTGTACAGGCCTTCACATCAACACTGGCATTCCACTGGCAACAGTTATTATTGAAGCTGGCACACACAGGAAGGGTCATGATACCATCCTGGGGCTAGGGGAGAGGGGAATACGTTACTGTTCATTTGGTTGGAACTTCCTTGCACGTGGAGCAACTAGATCAAGAGAACATAAAGTGCCACAACGGCAGGTAGGCTGGCAGTTTAGTTTCCCATTTTTCTGTATCGTCCGGCACACAGGGTTTGAACCAGCAACCTTCTGGCTGCTGGTCCGCCTCTCTAACCTCTAGTCTACTAACCTGTGGGTGGCTCCCATTGAGCCAGATGGGGGCGTGGGTTCCACAGTGGTTCTCTTCGATGCAGAAAGTAGGCATGGCGTCTCCAGCCATCCCTGTGAAGCGGTACCACTCCCCTGACACACGGCTGTCACACAGGGGCACACTGCCAGATGAGTGGTTTACATGGTACTCTGTATTACGCCAAGGCTCATTCAGAGAGATGTAGGCAGAACACGGGTCCAGAGCTGGAGGAGAAAGGGGGGAGAGGAGAGAAGGGGAGAGGAGAGAAGAGGAGAGGGGAGAGAGGAGAGGGGAGAGAGGAGAGGGGAGAGAGGAGAGGAGATGGGGAGAGAGGAGAGGAGAGAGGGGAGAGAAGAGGAGAGGGGGCAAAAAGAGGAGAGAAGAGGAGAGGGGGGAGAGAGGAGAGAAGAGGAGATGGGGAGAGAAGAGGAGAGGGGGCGAAAAGAGGAGAGGGGGGAGAGAGGAGAGAGAGAGGAGGAGGGAGAGAGGAGAGAAGAGGAGGGGGGAGAGAGGAGAGAAGAGGAGAGGGGGGATAGAGGAGAGGGAGGGAGAGAGGAGAGAAGAGGAGGGGGAGAGAGAAGAGGAGAGGAGCGGGGGAGGAGAGAAGAGGAGAGGAGAGAAGGGGAGAGGGGGATAGAGGAGAGAACAGGAGAAGGAGGAGGAGAGAAGAGGAGAGAGGAGGAGAGGGGGAATAGAGGAGAGAAGAGGAGAGGGGGATAGAGGAGAGAACAGGAGAGGGACGGAGAGAGGAGAGAAGAGGGGGCGAGAGGAGAGAAGAGGAGAGGGCATAGAGAGGAGGGGGGAAGAGAGGCGAGAAGAAGAGGGGGGAGAAGAAGAGAGAGGAAGAGGGGAGAAGGAGGGGAGAAGGGGAGAGAAGAGAGGAGAGAAGAGGAGAGTGGTTTAGACAGAGGAGTGTTTCAGATGGTACTCTGTATTACACCAGGGTTCATTCAGAGAGATGTAGGTTGAGCACGGGTCCAGAGCTGGGGAGGGGGGAGTGAGAGGGAGAAGGGTCTGTCTGTTAACAACACGATCGGTCAATGTTGGACCTTTTCACTTCGGCATGTTGTGCAGAATCAGGAGAAACAACATGAGTCCCACATGTCAGCTTATCTCTATGGGGACAGGCCAAAGGGCTCTGGTCAAGAGTAGTCACCATATAGATAGATAGATAGATAGATAGATAGATAGATAGATAGATAGATAGATAGATAGATAGATAGATAGATAGATAGATAGATAGATAGATAGATAGATAGATAGATAGATAGATAGATAGATAGATAGATAGATAGATAGATAGATAGATAGATAGATAGATAGATAGATTAAGAGCGAGAGAGAGAGAGAACAAGTTAATCAATGGCTGTCCACAGGGGAACAAACGACTGTAGAGTAATTCCCTTCAGCTGTAAACCACCTCTATTGGCAGCATAGAGAGACAGAGAGAAACAACACGACCAGGAGCCAGCTGGGATGTATAAGAGCTAGGAGTTAGGATGTACAGTCATGGCCAAAAGTTTTGAGAATGACACAAATATTCATTTTCACAAAGTCTGCTGCCTCAGTTTGTATGATGGCAATTTGCATATACTCCAGAATGTTATGAAGAGTGATCAGATGAATTGTAATTAATTGCAAAGTCCCTCTTTGCCATGCAAATGAACTGAATCCCCAAAAAACACTTCCACTGCATTTCAGCCCTGCCACAAAAGGACCAGCTGACATCATGTCAGTGATTATCTCGTTAACACAGGTGTGAGTGTTAACGAGGACAAGGCTGGAGATCACTCTGTCATGCTGATTGAGTTCGGATAACAGACTGGAAGCTTCAAAAGGTGGGTGGTGCTTGGAATCATTGTTCTTCCTCTGTCAACCATGGTTACCTGCAAGGAAACACGTGCCATCATCATTGCTTTGCACAAAAAGGGCTTCACAGGCAAGGATATTGGTGCCTGTAAGATTGCACCTAAATCAATAATTTATTGGATCATCAAGAACATCAAGGAGAGCGGTTCAATTGTTGTGAAGAAGGCTTCAGGGCTCCCAAGAAAGTCCAGCAAGCGCCAGGGCCGTCTCCTAAAGTTGATTCAGCTGCGGGATCGGGGCACCACCAGTACAGAGCTTGCTCAGGAATGGCAGCAGGCAGGTGTGAGTGCATCTGCATGCACAGTGAGGCGAAGACCTTTGGAGGATGACCTGGTGTCAAGAAGGGCAGCAAAGAAGCCACTTCTCTCCAGGAAAAACATCAGGGACAGACTGATATTCTGCAAAAGTTACAGGGATTGGACTGCTGAGGACTGGGGTAAAGTCCTTTTCTCTGATGAATCCCCTTTCCGATTATTTGGGGCATCTGGAAAAAAAGCTTGTCCGGAGAAGACAAGGTGAGCGCTACCATCAGTCCTGAATCATGCCAACAGTAAAGCATCCTGAGACCATTCATGTGTGGGGTTGCTTCTCAGCCAAGGGAGTGGGCTCACTCACAATTTTGCCTAAGAACACAGCCATGAATAAAGAATGGTACCAACACATCCTCCGAGAGCAACTTTCCCAACCATCCAGGAACAGTTTGGTGACGAACAATGCCTTTTCCAGCATGATGGAGAACCTTGCCATAAGGCATAAGTGATAACTAAGTGGCTCAGGAACAAAACATTGATATTTTGGGTCCATGGCCAGGAAACTCCCCAGACCTTAATCCCATTGAGAACCTGTGGTCAATCCTCAAGAGGCGTGTGGACAAACCCACAAATTCTGACAAACTCCAAGCATTGATTATGCAAGAATGGGCTGCCATCAGTCAGGATGTGGCCCAGAAGTTAATTGACAGCATGCCAGGGCGGATTGCAGAGGTCTTGAAAAAGAAGGCTCAACACTGCAAATATTGACTCTGCATCAACTTCATGTAATTGTCAATAAAAGCCTTTGACACTTATGAAATGCTTGTAATTATACTTCAGTATTCCATAGTAACATCTAACAAAAATATCTAAAGACACTGAGGCAGCAGACTTTGTGAAAATGTATATTTGTGTCATTCTCAAAACTTTTGTATAAGAGTTAGGGACTACAGTGGTTCTTACTTTAAAAGTGTTGAGCTCTGGCAACAATGGTTGACACTTAAATAACGTGCCATAGAATTCTGCAGCGCCCTACAAGCTCTGCTGCAGTACGTCGCAACTTTTAAAGGAAGAACCACTGTAGGAGCGAGGATGTATAGGAGTTAGGAGCTAGGAACTAGGGGATAGGAGCTAGGAACTATGAGCTAGGGAATAGGAGGTAGGGGATAGGATATAGGATATAAAGGAGATGGGAGCTAGGAACTAGAAACTATGAACAAGGGGATAGGCGCTAGGAACTATGAGCTAGAGAATAGGAGCTAGGGGACAGGAGATCCGATATAAAGGTGACAGGAGCTAGGGGATAGGAGCTAAGAACTAGGAGCTAGAAAATAGGATCTAGGAGCTAGAAACTATGAGCAAGTGGATAGGAGCAAGGAACTATGAGCTAGGGAATAAGAGCTAGGGGATAGGATATAGGATATAAAGGAGATAGGAGCTAAGGGATAGGAGCTAGGAACTAGGGGATAGGAGCTAGGAACTATGAGCAAGGGGACAGGAGCTAGGAACTATGAGCAAGGGGACAGGAGCTAGGAACTATGAGCAAGGGGATAGGAGCTAGGAACTATGAACTAGGGAATAGGAGCTAGGAACTATGAGCTAGGGAATAGGAGCTAGGAACTATGAGCTAGGGAATAAGAGCTAGGCGATAGGATATAGGATATAAAGGAGATAGGAACTAGGAGCTAGAAAATAGGAGCTAGCAAATAGGAGCTAGGGGATAGGAGACAGGATATAAAGGAGCTAGGGGATAGGAGCTAGAAACTATGAGCAAGGGGATAGGAGCTAGGGGATAGGATACAGGATATGAAGGAGATAGGAGATAGGGGATAGGAACAAGGAGCTAGAGAATAGGATATAGGAGCTAGGAGCAAGTGGATAGGAGCTAGGATCTAGGAACTATAATGTATGGGAGCTAGGGGACAGGAGCTAGACAAACTCAACTCTGGACCTAGATGCCAGTTCCACTGCTTTCCCCCATAGTTCTCCTCTGATCAGGGACTGATTTAGACCTGGGACACCAAGTGGGTGAAATGAATGATCAGGTAGAACAGAAAACCAGCAGACTCCAGACCTCGTAGGGTCAGGTCCCTGGTTCGAACCCAGTGAGAGACAGGGATGGAAGCAACGAGGAGATAGGATCTAGGAGCTAAGGGCTAGGAGATAGAAGAACAGTTAACTCCTTCACACAGGAATGATTGATGTCAAAACAGACAAACAGGAAGAACTGGAGGCCACAGCTGGCTGGAAGTAGAGGACCAAGTCAAGGATACCAACATGAAAGTACACACACACACACACACACACACACACACACACACACACACACACACACACACACACACACACACACACACACACACACACACACACACACACACACACACACACACACACACACACACACACACAGCCCCCCACTTCACACACACACACAACCCCCCACTCCACACACACACAGCCCCCCACTCCACACACACACACACACACACACACACAGCCCCCCACTCCACACACAGCCCCCCATTCCACACACACAGCCCCCCATTCCACACACACAGCCCCCCACTCCACACACACACACACAGCCCCCCACTCCACACACACACAGCCCCCCACTCCACACACACACAGCCCTCCATTCCACACACACAGCCCCCCACTCCACACACACACACACACACACACACACACACACACACACACACACACACACACACACACACACACACACAGCCCCCCACTCCACACTTATTTAAGTTAACTTCCTGAATTAACTGCCCTCAATTCAATTTGACTCCAGCCCTGCTGTATACAGAGTATATACAGACACACGTCCATCACTCTTTCTCGTCCGTCTTTACTGAACTGGACCACATCCTGGGATCACCTTGCTCCATGGTGGAGGAGGAGGTGTGATGGTTATAGGAGGCGTTCACGAGGGGTGGAAACTCAGGATACTAGACAACGAGGACTCCGAGTCAGCTAATATAAATCTCTATAAGTCTGGAACAGTATTGGTACAGGGCAAACCCAAACAGTTTCAGCTGGACTTTCACCTAATCAAAGAATTAGCCCTGCAGGAGAAGCTCTCCTGTGAGAAAGATACCCCCACCCCGAGTGGGTCAGACCAGACCTCTTCATTATATAACCCCACAGACGAGCAACCCCCAGCGGAAAGTCAACCTCCCAGCACAGAGTACTACCCTCTCATTGAAATGAAGGATACTTTTACCCAGCTGGAGGTAAGGCAGGGGGAGCTGGAACAGCAGGAGATTACACTCCAGTCAGCACAGACCCAGACAACAGTCCAGCACAACAACACCCCCTTAACCAGACCCGGAGAGCTGGAGGTGGAGAGAGACATATCTGCACTCTGGACTGTAGTGAGACAACATCAACAGGAGAAAGAGCAAGAGAAAAACAGAGCACTAGAGGAGAGGATCAGACTGCTGGAGGAGAGGGTGAGGGGGATGGAGGAGAGGATCAGACTGCTGGAGGAGAGGGTGAGGGGGATGGAGGAGAGGATCAGACTGCTGGAGGAGAGGGTGAGGGGATGGAGGAGAGGATCAGACTGCTGGAGGAGAGGGTGAGGGGGATGGAGGAGAGGATCAGACTGCTGGAGGAGAGGGTGAGGGGGATGGAGGAGAGGATCAGACTGCTGGAGGAGAGGGTGAGGGGGATGGAGGAGAGGATCAGACTGCTGGAGGAGAGGGTGAGGGGGATGGAAGAGAGGATCAGACTGCTGGAGGAGAGGTTGAGGGGGATGGAGGAGAGGATCAGACTGCTGGAGGAGAGGGTGAGGGGGATGGAGGAGAGGATCAGACTGCTGGAGGAGAGGGTGAGGGGGATGGAGGAGAGGATCAGACTGCTGGAGGAGAGGGTGAGGGGGATGGAAGGAGAGGTTCAGACTCCTGGAGGAGGGTGAGGGGGATGGAAGGAGAGGTTCAGACTCCTGGAGGAGGGTGAGGGGGATGGAAGGAGAGGTTCAGACTCCTGGAGGAGGGTGAGGGGGATGGCGTGTGACAGAGAACAACCTACTAGAGAGGTGGCCACCCCTGCAGAGAAGCCAGCAGAACAGCCCACCTCAGCTCCCGACAAAAGTCTCAACACCACAGCAGAGCAGTCCACCCCAGACCGTAGCGTCAAAATCACAGCGGGACAGACAAATGAAGAATCCCAAGCAGAGGATCCCACACACTCTGAGCCCCCCCCTATCAGCCAACCTGATAGCCCTCCTGACCCCCCCCCCCCCCCCCCCCCACACACACACACACACACACACACCCACCCACCCACCCACCCACCCACCCACCCACTGAGTACATACACAAGACACAGATTGTACTCCTTATGGACTCAAACGGGAATATATACAAGAAGAAAAACATGTTCCCAAAGACATAGTGTCTAAACTCTGGTGTCAAAACACCCAGCATGCACTAGACCTGCTGTCTGAGGACCAACTAGGTTCACCCAGCCACATAATAATACACACAGGCACAAACGACCTGAGAACACAGCAGGAAAGGGTGACTACAGCACTCAAGGGAGTGATTGAAAAAGCTAGTTCCACTTTCCCCAACGCACAAGTGGTGATCTCCACCCTGCTACCACGAAAAGACGTCCACCCTGCTACCATACAGCGGGTAAACGCAATTATTTCCCGTAACTGTGCCTCAAAACCAAATGTTTTCCTGGCCCACCACTCCACCCTGGACTTGAACATCTTCTATGACCAGGTCCACCTCTACAAGGCAGCAGTGCCCACCTTCGCCCGGACTCTAAATGACATCGCTCTCAAACGTAGCCCCAACACTTCACCCAGGAGCAACAGATCAACAGACCCCCCCCCCCCCCCCCCCCACGGACCGACACATAGAGGACCTACATCCAGACCGCAACACCGCCATCCACATCCACACCCCCACCCAAACCAATCAACATCCCCCCAAGTCAACCATGCCCACACCCCATTTAGGCCCCCCTCAGATTAGACCTATGCCCCTCCTGCCCACCCCATGCCCCCCACTCCTGCAAAGAGGGCCTCAGCATGGAAGTCACACATAAGCCCAGGTCGTGAGCGGGCAAACAGGCCCAACTCCCACGCTTACACTAGCCCAAGCCAATGGCAGGTACCAGATGCTCAGCAGGCTCTGCTCACACTTACTGGCCTGAGGCCAAACCACACGACCAACAACATTGGACACTTTACGGAACACAAAGCATTCACTATCTCATCCTGGAATATCCAAGGCCTGAGGTCATCTGCCTTTGGCCGAAAGAGCAGGAACCTGGAAATACAGAAACTGTCATCCTATAAGAAACCTGGTATAGAGGAGACAGGTTGCACTGGTTGCCCTCTAGGTTACAGAGAGCTGGTCCCATCCACCAAACTACAGGGAAGGGACTCAGGGGGTATGCTATCTTGGTAAAGAGTAGACCTAACTCTATTAAATTAATCAAAACACAAACATTTTACATTTGACTAGAAATTCATAAGGAAATGATCTTAACAGAGAAAAATGTCCTCCTGTGTGCTACCTAAACCCCCAACTAGAATCCTCATATTTTCATGAATACAGCTTCTCCATCCTGGAGGGGGAAATCAATCATTTCCAGGCCCAGGGATATGTACTAGTCTGTGGCGACCTAAATGCCAGAACCGGACAAGAACCTGACATCCTCAGCACACAGTGGGGCAAACACCTACCTGGAGGTGACAGCATTCCCTCCCCCATATGCCCCCTAGGCACAGCTACGACAACATAACCAACAGAAACGGGTCACAACTGCTGCAGCTCTGTCGCACGCTGGGTATGTACATAGTCAATGTTAGGCTTTGAGGGGACTCCTATGGTAGGTACACCTATAGCTCATCTCTTGGCAGTAGTACTATAGACTACTTTATCACTGACCTCAACCCAGAGTCTCTCAGAGCATTCACAGTCAGCCCACTGACACCCCTATCAGATCACAGCAAAATCACAGTCTACTTGAACAGAGCAATACTCAATCATGAGGCATCATAGCCAAAGGAACTGAATAATATTAAGAAATGCTATAGATGGAAGGAAAGTAGTGTGGAAACCAACCAAAAAACTAATAGGCAACAACAAATTAAATCCCTTTTAGACAACTTCCTGGACAAAATGTTCCACTGTAATAGCGAAGGTGTAAACTTGGCAGGAGAAAATCTTAACAGTATATTTGACCTCTCAGCTTCCCTATCAAATCTAAAAATGTCAAACAGAAAACCAAAGAAAATGAACAACAATGACAAATGATTTGATGAAGAATGCAAAAACCTAAGAAAGAAATTGAGAAACCTGTCCAACCAAAAACATAGAGACCCAGAAAACCTGAGTCTACGCCTTCACAGTGGTGAATCACTAAAACAATACAGAAATACACTACGGAAAAAGAAGGAACAGCACGTCAGAAATCAGCTCAATGTAATTGAAAAATCCATAGAATCTAACCACTTATGGGAAAATTGGAAAACACTAAACAAACAACAACACAAAGAACTATCTATCCAAAATGGAGATGTATGGATAAACCATTTCTCCAATCTTTTTGGCCCTGTAACAAAAAAAACAAATAGCAAAAGCATATACATGATCAAATACATATCTTAGAATCAACTATTAAAGACTACCAGAACCCACTGGATTCTCCAATTACATTGAATGAACTACAGGACAAAATAAAAACTCTCCAACCCAAAAAGGCCTGTGGTGTTGATGGTATCCTCAATGAAATGATAAAATATACAGGCAACAAATTCCAATTGGCTATACTTAAACTCTTTAACATCATCCTTAGCTCTGGCATCTTCCCCATTATTTGGAACAAAAGGACTGATCACCCCAATCCACAAAAGTGGAGACAAATTTGACCCCAATAACTACCGTGGGATATGCGTCAACAGCAACCTTGGGAAAATCCTCTGCATTATCATTAACAGCAGACTTGTACATTTCCTCAGTGATAACAATGTACTGAGCAAATGTCAAATCGGCTTTTTACCAAATTATCGTACGACAGACCACGTATTCACCCTGCACACCCTAATTGATAAACAAACAAACCAAAACAAAGGCAAAGTCTTCTCATGCTTTGTTGATTTCAAAAAAGCCTTCGACTCAATTTGGCATGAGGGTTTGCTATACAAATTGATGGAAAGTGGTGTTGGGGGAAAACAAACAACATTATGAAATCCATGTACACAAACAACAAGTGTGCGGTTAAAATTGGCAAAAACACCCACAAATTTCTCCCACAGGGCCGTGGGGTGAGACAGGGATGGAGCTTAAGCCCCACCCTCTTCAACATATATATAATCGAATTGGCGAGGGCACTAGAACAGTCTGCAGCACCCGGCCTCACCTTACTAGAATCTGAAGTCAAATGTCTACTGTTTGCTGATGATCTGGTGCTTCTGTCACCAACCAAGGAGGGCCTACAGCAGCACCTAGATCTTCTGCACAGATTCTGCCAGACCTGGTCCCTGACAGTAAATCTCAGTAAGACCAAAATAATGGTGTTCCAAAAAAGGTCCAGTCGCCAGGACCACAAATACAAATTCCATCTAGACACTGTTGCCCTAGATCACACAAAAAAACGACACATACCTCGGTCTAAACATCAGCGCCACAGTTAACTTCCACAAAGCTGTGAACGATCTTAGAGACGAGGCAAGAAGGGCCTTCTGTGCCATCAAAAGGAACATAAAATTTGACATACCAATTAGGATCTGGCTAAAGATACTTGAATCAGTTATAGAACCCATTGCCCTTTGTAGTTGTGAGGTCTGGGGTCCGCTCACCAACAAAGAATTCACAAAATGGGACAAACACCAAATTGAGACTGCATGCAGAACTCTGCAAAAATATCCTCAATGTAAAACTCCAAATAATGCATGCAGAGCAGAATTAGGCCGATACCCACTAATTATCAAAGTCCAGAAAAGAGCCGTTAAATTCTACAACCACCTAAAAGTAAGAAATTCCCAAACCTTCCATAACAAAGCCATCGCCTACAGAGAGATGAACCTGGAAAAGAGTCCCCTAAGCAAGCTGGTCCAGGGGCTTTGTTCACAAACACAAACAGACCCCACAGAGCCCCAGGACAGCAACACAATTAGACCCAACCAAATCATGAGAAAACAAAAAGATAATTACTTGACACATTGGAAGGAATTACCAAAAAAAAACAGAGCAAACTAGAATGCTATTTGGCCCTAAACAGAGAGTACACAGTGGCAGAATACCTGACCACTGTGACTGACCCAAACTTAAGGAAAGCTTTGACTATGCACAGACTCAGAGAGCATAGCCTTGCTATTGAGAAAGTCCACTGTAGGCAGACCTGGCTCTCAAGAGAAGACAGGCTATGTGCACACTGCCCACAAAATGAGGTGGAAACGGAGCTGCACTTCCTAACCTCCTGCCAAATGTATGACCATATTAGAGACACATATTTCCCTCAGATTACACAGACCCACAAAGAATTAGAAAACAAACCCAATTTTTATAAACTCCCAAATCTACTGGGTAAAATACCACAGTGTGCCATCACAGCAACAAGATTTGTGACCTGTTGCCGCAAGAAAAGGTCAACCAGTGAAGAACAAACACCATTGTAAATACAACCCATATTTATGTTTATTTATTTTCCCTGTTGTACTTTAACCATTTGCACATCGTTACAACACTGTAAATATACATAAAGACATCTGTTACGTTTTTATTATTTTGGAGCTTCTATGAGTGTAATGTTAACTGTTCATTTTTACTGTCTATTTCACTTTTGTATATTGTCTACTTCACCTGCTTTGGCAATGTTAACATATGTTTCCTATGCCAAAAAAGCCCTTAAATTGAACTGGTTAGAGGAGGTGTGATGGTTATAGTAGGAGGTGTGATGGTTACAGGAGGTGTGATGGGTTGTAGTAGGAGGTGTGATGGGTTATAGGAGGAGGTGTGAAGGGTTATAGGAGGAGGTGTGATGGTTATAGTAGGAGGAGGTGTGATGGTTATAGTAGGAGGAGGTGTGATGGTTATTGTAGGAGGAGGTGTGATGGTTATTGTAGGAGGAGGTGTGATGCTTATAGGAGGAGGTGTGATGTTATAGGAGGAGGTGTGATGGTTATAGTAGGAGGTGTGATGGTTATAGGAGGAGGTGTGATGGTTATAGGATGAGGTGTGATGGTTATAGGAGGAGGTGTGATAGTTATAGGAGTAGGTGTGATGGTTATAGGAGGAGGAGGCGTGATGGTTATAGGAGGAGGTGGCGTGATGGTTATAGGAGGAGGTGTGATGGTTATAGTAGGAGGAGTGATGGTTATAGTAGGAGGAGGAGTGATGGTTATAGTAGGAGGAGGTGTGATGGTTATAGTAGGAGGAGTGATGGTTATAGTAGGAGGAGGTGTGATGGTTATAGTAGGAGGAGGTGTGATGGTTATAGTAGGAGGTGTGATGGTTATAGTAGGAGGAGGTGTGATGGTTATAGTAGGAGGAGTGATGGTTATAGGAGGAGGTGTGATGGTTATAGTAGGAGGAGGTGTGATGGTTATAGTAGGAGGGGTGATGGTTATAGGAGGAGGTGTGATGGTTATAGTAGGAGGAGGTGTGATGGTTATAGTAGGAGGAGGTGTGATGGTTATAGGAGGAGGTGTGATGGTTATAGTAGGAGGTGTGATGGTTATAGTAGGAGGTGGTGTGATGGTTATAGTAGGAGGTGTGATGGTTATAGTAGGAGGTGTGATGGTTATAGTAGGAGGTGTGATGGGTTATAGTAGGAGGAGGAGTGATGGGTTATAGTAGTAGGAGGTGTGATGGTTATAGTAGGAGGAGGAGTGATGGGTTATAGTAGGAGGAGGTGTGATGGTTATAGTAGGAGGAGGTGTGATGGTTATAGGAGGAGGTGTGATGGTTATAGGAGGAGGTGTGAAGGTTATAGTAGGAGGTGTGATGGTTATAGTAGGAGGTGTGATGGTTATAGTAGGAGGGGGAGTGATGGTTATATGAGGAGGTGTGATGGTTATAGTAGGAGGAGGAGTGATGGGTTATAGTAGGAGGAGGTGTGATGGTTATAGTAGGAGGAGGAGTGATGGGTTATAGTAGGAGGAGGTGTGATGGTTATAGTAGGAGGTGTGATGGTTATAGTAGGAGGAGGTGTGATGGTTATAGGAGGAGGAGGTGTGATGGTTATAGTAGGAGGTGTGATGGTTATAGTAGGAGGAGGTGTGATGGTTATAGGAGGAGATGTGAGGGGTTATAGTTTATTTTTATTTTTACAGGGACAGTGCACATTAATCAACCTTTCAGTAGAAGTGCCAGTTTTAGCCAGCCGACTAATTTTCAACCGCAGTCCTTGGGCAGGTTATTAAAAACAATTACAATACAGACAATCAATGAGCAGTGAGCACACGCAGAGAAACATAGGACTAGCAAGACATAGCATGCAGACAGAGAACATGGGACTAGCAAGACATAGCATGCAGACAGAGAAATATGGGACTAGCAAGACATAGCATGCAGACAGAGAAACATGGGACTAGCAAGACGTAGCATGCAGACAGAGAAACATGGGACTAGCAAGACGTAGCATGCAGACAGAGAAACATGGGACTAGCAAGACGTAGCATGCAGACAGAGAAACATAGGACAAAAAGCTACAGATAACAGACAACATGGAAAGCGGCAATACACAGCTAGGGATTATGTTCACAAGTCTGATTGGCCTGTAGCCATGTCTTCATGGTGTGATAGGTGGTGCAGTCGTGTGTGTCTGATGGCAGTGTATTCCAGACATTGGAAGCTCTCACAGAGAAAGCAGATTGACGAAAGGTGCTTTTCCTTAAGGGAACTATACAGTCACCTCTCATGGCAGACCTTGTGGATCTGCTGCCATCGGTTTGGGTTTTCTGTTTAACAAAAGTACTGAGTGGAGGGGGAGCCAGGCCATTCAAGACATGCGTCGGTGTATTGCACAAGATTTTCCAACTCAGGAGCTCATGCTTTCTGAGGATGTAACAGTGATGATGGCTATTGGGCTTCCTATCAAGCACTTTGAGAGCCTGTTTGTAGACAGACTGAATGGGTTTTAATGTTGTACAGCAAGCTGGAGGAGGTGTGAATGGATAGTTTAAGATCCAACACTACTGAGCGCCAGACAGTGACCAGAGAAGAGCCAAGGGCTCAGGTGGCTGGCTCAGGTGGCTGTACAAGAAAATGTGCAAAGTAGATCCATACAGGGTGTTTTGGGTTTGTCTCCATAGGAGAACCATTTTTGGTGCTGGGTAGAACCGTTTGCCTTTCAAAGAACCCTTGTTTTCCCCATAATATTATTTTGATGAAAACGGTTCTTGGTAGAACCCTATCCCCCTCCGCAAAAAACCCTTTTGGAACCCTTTTTTCAAAGTGCGTATTCTAATAGCAGCTTTAGAGTGAAAGACTCTTAAATGACTGTGGGTCCTGGCTCCAGAACAGAGCTGAGTTAATGACTATGGTCATTAAAGAACCGTGGGTCCTGGCTGCAGAACAGAAGCGTACTAAATCTGAGCAGTACCAATCTCTCACAGCCTAATGGTCTGTGGACTAAGGTTCATGGTCTAAAGTAGTGCACTATATAGGGAATAGGGTGCCATTTGTGACATAGCCTTGATTACCCAGGTTATGCGCACTCATCCAAACATGCTCACAGAGAGAGACAGGGAGAAAGTGTTTTAGACCTAAGATCCATCGTCAGCAGAAAAATAATAAAATGACTGTCAAGACAAATTAGTGTTATGTTTAACAACAAGTCTTGATATGCAAAAGTTTTCTAGTGTGAGTCATGCACACGTTTCTAAAGCAAAAAACACACACAGTCTACACTTCATCAGTCTTACTATACAGTACACACAACATCTATGTTACAGAGGAAGACCGATGGAGGACCGACTAGGTTCCGAGCCATATAGAACTGCCTGTCCACTGTTGTCCTGCAATTATTCTACTGAAAGAACGGGAAGTAACAGAAGTATTTTACAATGTCACCATAGTATGCTGTAACAGTGACACGTTGATTCCCCGCTGTCTGTGTTATGGCCGCGTAAAGGAAACCTCGAGACGGTATATGTGGTGGTACTCACCGATGGCTTCTGCAGTGGCTGTGTGCTGTAGTAGCACGGTCAACAGTAACACTATCATTACGACGAACACTTTCCCCAGTTACCAACTCCTCAGGTAATCTCAGCACCTAGAATCAGACTGTTAAACGAGACTATGCCTCAGATAATAGGAATCCAAGCTCAGTCTGTGTATGTCTGCCTCTGTGTGTCCGTCTGTGTATCGGTCTCTGAGTGTGTGAGGTTTCTTGAAAAACAAAACAGGGCCTTTAATAGACAGCTTATCTGTGTATCTACGTACATAAATGGGGGCTTGGCCAGGGGGTACGAGTTTGGTGTGTGTCAGAGTACATTACTCTCACCTTGACCTGATGGGTTCAGTGACAGCACCATCCTCCCATTGTTCCACAGGCTCATCTTATCCACAGAACCAGCCCAGCCCTAGATTACACACACACACACACACACACACACACCCTCTTTTCCATCACTCATCCTCCCTCCATCTCACCTCTCAACCCTTCTTCATTCTCTCGCTCTCTCTCGTCAGGACTTCTTCTTGTCCTCGCTCCTTCATTTCTTCTCTCTCTCCACAAGAAATACAGTTCATGTGCTGTTGAAATGGAACCAGAATACTCTGTCTATCTC
The DNA here is from genome assembly GCF_965601325.2 of Salmo salar. Lineage (NCBI taxonomy): Eukaryota > Metazoa > Chordata > Actinopteri > Salmoniformes > Salmonidae > Salmo > Salmo salar. Next base: position 44,224,185 of record NC_138309.1, on the reverse strand, counting down.
TGATGACAGAACATTGCCTGATTAGGTTCTGGCTGACCAATTTACTGTCTACCTGCCTTCATAATGTGGAATTATCAATGATTATACTCTCTCTCATCCCTATCATTCTCCTAGCAATCATTTATTTTCCTTGAAGTCCTTCCATTCTTATCCTTCCATTTTTAGAAAAGTCCGGAAAGACAGAACAATGACGTAATCAGTAACAGCAATACGTGAGACAGTGTGATGTATCTGTCTCTGAACCATGTCTTTCTCTTCCCATTGGACAAACAGACAGACAGACCAGAGCAGGCTGATCCTACATATTACAGTAGGCCTATTAAAGGGTCCCAATCCTCTACCCTACTACCCTAGAAGTGTGCATTTGACTCCCTCGCATGGAATGGACAGGTGTAAGAAACATGGGGAGAGAGCAAGGGCACACTTGAGGGAAAAAGGTAGGGAGTACCTCTACCCCCAGTCCATTGTCCTTTACGCCCAGTCCATTGTCCTTTACGCCCAGTCCAATGTCCTTTACGCCCAGTCCATTGTCCTTTACCCCCAGTCCATTGTCCTTTACGCCCAGTCCATTGTCCTTTACGCCCAGTCCATTGTCCTTACCTCCAGTCCATTGTGCCTTACCCCCAATCCAATGTGCTTTACCCCCAATCCAATGTGCTTTACCCCCAGTCCAATGTGCTTTACCTCCAGTCCGTTGTCCTTTACCTCCAGTCCGTTGTCCTTTACCTCCAGTCCGTTGTCCTTTACCTCCAGTCCGTTGTCCTTTACCCCCAGTCCGTTGTCCTTTACCCCCAGTCCGTTGTCCTTTACCCCCAGTCCGTTGTCCTTTACCCCCAGTCCGTTGTCCTTTACCCCCAGTCCGTTGTCCTTTACCCCCAGTCCGTTGTCCTTACCTCCAGTCCGTTGTCCTTACCCCAGTCCGTTGTCCTTTACGCCCAGTCCATTGTCCTTTACGACCAGTCCATTGTCCTTTACGACCAGTCCATTGTCCTTTACGCCCAGTCCATTGTCCTTTACGCCCAGTCCATTGTCCTTTTACGACCAGTCCATTGTCCTTTTACGTCCAGTCCACTGTCCTTTACGTCCAGTCCACTGTCCTTTACGACCAGTCCACTGTCCTTTACGACCAGTCCACTGTCCTTTACGACCAGTCCACTGTCCTTTTACGACCAGTCCACTGTCCTTTACGCCCAGTCCATTGTCCTTACCTCCAGTCCATTGTCCTTACCTCCAGTCCATTGTCCTTACCTCCAGTCCATTGTCCTTACCTCCAGTCCATTGTCCTTACCTCCAGTCCATTGTACTTACCCCCAATCCAGTCACCCCCAGTCCGTGTACTTTACCCCCAATCCAATGTACTTTACCCCCAGTCCGTTGTACTTTACCCCCAGTCCGTTGTACTTTACCCCCAGTCCGTTGTACTTTACCCCCAGTCCGTTGTACTTTACCCCCAGTCCGTTGTACTTTACCCCCAGTCCGTTGTACTTTACCCCCAGTCCGTTGTACTTTACCCCCAGTCCGTTGTACTTTACCCCCAGTCCGTTGTACTTTACCCCCAGTCCGTTGTACTTTACCCCCAGTCCGTTGTCCTTTACCCCCAGTCCGTTGTCCTTTACCCCCAGTCCGTTGTCCTTTACCCCCAGTCCGTTGTCCTTTACCCCCAGTCCGTTGTCCTTTACCCCCAGTCCGTTGTCCTTTACCCCCAGTCCGTTGTCCTTTACCCCCAGTCCGTTGTCCTTTACCCCCAGTCCGTTGTCCTTTACCCCCAGTCCGTTGTCCTTTACCCCCAGTCCGTTGTCCTTTACCTCCAGTCCGTTGTCCTTTACCTCCAGTCCGTTGTCCTTTACCCCCAGTCCGTTGTCCTTTACCCCCAGTCCGTTGTCCTTTACCCCCAGTCCGTTGTCCTTTACCCCCAGTCCGTTGTCCTTTACCCCCAGTCCGTTGTCCTTTACCCCCAGTCCGTTGTCCTTACCCCAGTCCATTGTCCTTACCCCAGTCCATTGTCCTTACCCCAGTCCATTGTCCTTACCCCAGTCCATTCCCTTAAATCCATGAGTGTAGAAGCGATACAGAGGGTGGAGAATAAGACCCCAGGTTACAGGGTGTTAACTAAAGTGAGCATGTCTTCCTCTGAATCTATGTTTGGGCACAAATCTCTGACTGCACTCACCTATAAAACCTAATGGTCTTTGCAGTGTCAGAGGAGAAGGTGGTCCAAGCTGTCCTGACTCAGGAAGAGTCTGCTTTTTCTCTAATTAAATTACTGGGTTCTTTAATCAATGAGCTGTTAGGAGAAATTAAATTGAACGTTATAAAATGTGTCTGTCAGCCTTCTGATGTCATTACTTTTTCTGGATGGACACACCTCCGTCCTCCATCTATCTTTCTCTCTACTGTATCCTTCTCTCTTTCTATCCCCTCTCTATCCTGCTCTCTCTGGAGTGGTCAATGAAACCCCCATTACAATAGGTGTGGAACCCAGACTGCCATCATAATACAGTATTCTACAGAGGCACACAACTTTCATTGACACATACAAAGGTCAACAGAGGGATCAATCCCAAAATGGGTTACTGGGAGTGTAAATGGTCTTTTCCAGGAGGCAGACAGGGAGATGTCAGGACTATCTGAGTAGGATACAGGAAGAACTGGGGGTCAGAGAGAACCGGAGGAACGGGTCAAGGACTTGTTGTAAACATGTATGAGAGGCCTAGTTCACATCCATCACTACACTACATAACAAACTATCACTACCAACATTACACTACACAACAAACCATCACTACAAACCACGACTACACTACACAACAAACCATCACTACACTACATAACAAACCATCACTACCATCACTACACTACAAACCATCACTATCTTCACTACACAATAAACCATCCCTACCAACATTACACAACAAACCATCACTACACAACAAACCAGCACTACACTACACAACAAACCATCACTACGCAACAAACCATCACTACGCAACAAACCATCACTACCATCACTACACTACAAACCATCACTAAATCACTACGCAACAAACCATCACTACACTACACAACAAACCATCACTACACAACAAACCATCACTACACTACATAACAAACCATCACTACACTACACAACAAACCATCACTACACAACAAACCATCACTACGCAACAAACCATCACTACGCAACAAACCATCACTACGCAACAAACCATCACTACCATCACTACACTACAAACCATCACTAAATCACTACACAACAAACCATCACTACACAACAAACCATCACTACACTACATAACAAACCATCACTACACTACACAACAAACCATCACTACGCTACACTACATAACAAACCATCACTACACTACCCAACAAACCATCACTACACTACTTAACAAACAAATCACTTCTATCACTACCATTTATTACATTTTTTATTTTATTTAACTGGGCAAGTAAGTTAAGAACAAATTCTTATTTACAATGACGGCCTACCAAAAGGCAAAAGGCCTCCTGCCGGGGCGGGGGCTTGGGATTAAAATTAAAATAAATGTAACAAAAATATAGGACAAAACACACATAATGACAAGAGAGACAACACCACATAAAGAGAGACCTAATACAACAACATAGCAAAGCAGCAACACATGACAACACAGCATGGTAACAACACAACATGACAACAACATGGTAGCAACACAACATGGCAGCAGCACAACATGGTAACAGCAGAAAACATGGTACAAACATTATTGGGCACAGACAACAGCACAAAGGGCAAGAAGGTAGAGACAACAATACATCACGCAGAGCAGCCACAACTGTCAGTAAGTGTCTTTGAATGAAGAGATTGAGATAAAGTTGTCCAGTTTGAGTGTTTGTTGAAGCTTGTTCCTGTTGCTAGCTGCAGCGAACTGAAAAGAGGAGCGACCCAGGGATGCGTGTGCTTTGGGGACGAAGATGAGGGCTGTGACCTTAAAGAAGAAAGGATCTAAACAATCTGACCCAGATGTTTTTTTGGGGGTCAAGTTTAAGGAGCTCCTTTAGCACCTCAGACTCAGTTACCACCTGCAGGGAGAAACTTTGTAGAGGGGAAGGAGAAAAAGAGTGAGGAGCATCGGGGCTAGTTGCAATAGAAGGGGTGGGAGATGAGTAAATGTTGGACGGGCAAGGAGGTATGGCTGAGTCAAATAGGAATCCTGACTTAATGAAGTGATGAATAAAGAGCTCAGACTTGCGCTTCTTGTCATTAACAACCACATCATCAACATTAAGGGACATGGGCAGCTGTGAGGAGGAGGGTTTATTCTCCAGGTCTTTAACCGTTTTCCAGAACTTCTTGGCGTTAGACCCACAGAGAGAGAACTGCTCCTTAAAGTAACTAACTTTGGCCTTCCGGATAGCCTGAGTGCACTTATTTCTCATTTGCCTGAACGAGAGCCAGTCATTTACGTCATTTTTACAGTCAGACCGAGTATCCGTGTGCCGGAGCCTTTCGCCAAATGCAATTGTTGAGGTGGAGTAACACTGCAAGATCACTGTCTAACCAGGGGCTGAACCTGTTTTTAATTCTCATTTTCTTTATGGGGGCGTGTTTGTTAATACCACTGAAAATATCTAAAAAGAAGGTCCAGGCGTCTTCGACAGAGGGGATCAAGCTGATTCTATACCATTTTACAGAGGCAGGTTCATGAAGGAAGGTTTGCTCATTAAAGTTTTTTACCAAGCGTCTATTACAAATCAGGACAGTTCATTTCACTGAGCTGCCATTACAAACACAGACTGTAAAACAGTGATCACTAAGGTCATTACAGAAAACACCAGACGGATACCTATCAGGATTATTTGTGAGGAAAACAGGAGAGGAGAGCAGCATTTTCTGAGTGTTTGGAGTCACCCAATAATCTGAGAAAGATTTAGGGAGTCCCATTGCTTTAGGACTTGGTCAGGTGGTTTAAGCATGTCCAAGTTTAGGTCACTGTCGTAGCGATGACTATCATTAAATGGGAAGACTGTGTATTATCAAATACATTCTCTATGTGTAATTATTCCGTAATTCAACAAATCACGGAATAGTAATAAACTAGGAAGTCGGGGCAGCACGGAAACATGTTGTTTACAGAGTGTCAATTTCCTGAATATAACTCTTCAGATATTTTCGTATCTTATTGATTACCATCAGTCAATAATTAATGTATTATTAGCCATTCAGTCATATTCTGAATGTCGCAAACCCTTGGATATCTGCACGAACCCGAGCCTAGATCATGAATCAGCGATATCCAATTGGCTTAATTATTTATTTACTAACTTAATCAATCACAGAATTACATAAACACACACACACAAATAGGTCATACATTGGTTACTGACATGATAGAAAAGTCCCTAGTCCGTAGGGCTAAGCCGACATGACGGCTTGGTAGACAAAGGAAATTTGTGGGGACAGTTCAAGAGCGGGTAACTCAGAGAGGATTCACTGTAATACAGTTGATAACTACACTCATGAAATGCTAATAATATTAACATGAACAGCTGCTCATTTGAAAAGAAATTGCAATTTACATATTTACGAGTGTATGCCTTTGTTGTCCCTCTCTGCTATCGCCGGTCCGCCTGCTGGATAATAGTTATTCAGATTGTCTCTGGTTGCTTTCCCCAGAAGTACCAAGTTCTTTCATCGTGGTAGTTCTTATAACGGATACATCAGAGTACCATTCGGGAAATGTTCTTAAATCGGATGTGTTTATCAGACTAAAGTATTTAAACAGCTGCAGCTTGAATAATTGTTGTTTAGTTTGTAGATTTCTTAGCCATTTCAACATGGGGACCCCGTCCATGCGTTTTTGACTCTTGTAGAGTTGCCAACCATTTCAACATGTAGCTACCGCTTCATGTTCTCTGATCTAATGTAAATTTTGTCAGGAGTCCTTTATAAGCACTCGCCTCGGAGGGCGGCTCCATGACGCCTGACATAATGTCTGGGCTCACGGGGGGGCGTGGCCACTGACTAGTTCAAATTTTATATCTAAACAAGTATCTTGTTTAGAAGGCCAACATCACATTACATCTTCCCACAAATAGTTTCATATTTAATCATATACGTTCCACAACATGTAGATGTACATCTGATAATTACATTGTGAAAGCTCTTAAAGTAACAATGTTTCCATTATAACATCTTTAATGAAAGTCGCCACACAGTAAATGTTGGACATGATTATTATTTAAATACCCACGGACCATTCCAACTGGTTGGAATACAGAAATATTGTTACAATAGAAAACCTTTTGAGGTTACCATACTGCAATGTCTTTGTCTGTGGTAACAAAGGGATTCTCAACTTTCATCTTGGCAGCGTGGGGAAAGCAGTTTCGGTATTTACGACCATCATAAAACAGCCAACCTCCCGCTCCTCCCCTCTACGAAAGAGGAGAACGCACTGTAACCTGATTCCTTCAGATCGCAGGATGTACATGCACATTTCCAGATATCATCAGCAGTAATACAATCAAGGCACGGCAGAGGACAGGGAGAGCTCTGCAGTGTTGATTTATGACATTTGAATGTGCATTAGATGGCAACAAGATCATATTATACGGCAATATCATCAGGTAACATGAATACAAAGCCGGCGAGAGGTGGTTAGAATAGGATGGGAGGCTAAGAGTCTGTGAAACCAATAGAGAGTCAGAGTCCCAAGTGTGGGAACAAACATAGTCCTGTCCCACGGTTGGGTAAAGAAAGTTCGTAGTCAACAAAGCATGCAGGAGTCATGAGGCAAATAGCAAAATGCACAAGAAAAAAATATAACAACGAGTCACTCGCCCCAACAGTGCGTTTGTGCTGGAGGCGAGCGAAAACTCGGGAGAGAGGGGGGAGTGTGTGGGGGGGCACGCCATGGCAGACGGTGAACAGATCGCCAGGTGGAATCCAAGCAGCAGTGCAGCAGGCGACAGGAGTAAGTGTCACACCCACTTGGGAGAAGCTCTAATTTCTGAAAGCATATTTCCTGTAGAAAATGCAAGTGGAAGGTCTCTGAACAGTGGGAGAGGACTTGTGAGACTCCTGCCATTTGTTGGGCTCAAAGGCTTCGACACCTCTCACTTCACACCTCACTTAGGTTGTTGGTCAGTTTCTTTCTTGGTACTTTGTAGAATTATTCATTAAGCTTTATATAACACAATTCCCTAGATATTATTGTCTTTTACTTTTTGCATCACTACACAACAAACAATCACTACACAACAAACCATCACTACGTTACATAACAAACCATCACTACACTACATAACAAACCATCACTACACAACAAACCATAACTACACAACAAACCATAACTACACTACATAAAGCCATCACTACACTACACAACAAACCATCACTACACTACATAACAAACCATTACTACACTACATAACAAACCATAACTACACAACAAACCATCACTACACTACACAACAAACCATCACTACACTACATAAATCCATCACTACACTACATAACAAACCATCACTACACTACATAACAAACCATCACTATTCTACAGAAGAAACCATCACTACATTACAAACCATCACTACACTACAAACCGTCCGTCACTTTATATAACAAAATTCCCTAGATTCCCTAGACTGTCCCTGTATATAGCTACTGACAGTTCCAGGGTCAGTAGTTATATACAGGGAAAGTTCCAGGGTCAGTAGCTATATACAGGGTCAGTTCCAGGGTCAGTAGTTATATACAGGGAAAGTTCCAGGGTCAGTAGCTATATACAGGGAGAGTTCCAGGGTCAGTAGCTATATACAGGGAGAGTTCCAGGGTCAGTAGCTATGTACAGGACAGTTCCAGGGTCAGTAGCTATATACAGGGAGAGTTCCAGGGTCAGTAGCTATATACAGGGAGAGTTCCAGGGTCAGTAGCTATATACAGGACAGTTCCAGGGTCAGTAGCTATATACAGGGTCAATTCCAGTGTCAGTAGCTATATACAGGGTCAGTTCCAGGGTCAGAAGCTATATACAGGGTCAGTTCCAGGGTCAGAAGCTATATACAGGGTCAGTAGCTATATACAGGGTCAGTTCCAGGGTCAGTAGCAATATACAGGGTCAGTTCCAGGGTCAGAAGCTATATACAGGGTCAGTTCCAGGGTCAGAAGCTATATACAGGGTCAGTTCCAGGGTCAGAAGCTATATACAGGGTCAGTAGCTATATACAGGGTCAGTTCCAGGGTCAGTAGCAATATACAGGGTCAGTTCCAGGGTCAGAAGCTATATACAGGGACAGTTTCAGGGTCAGTAGCTATATACAGGGACAGTTCCAGGGTCAGTAGCTATATACAGGACAGTTCCAGGGTCAGTAGCTATATACAGGGTCAGTTGTGAGACTCCTGCCATTTGTTGGGCTCAAAGGCTTCGACACCTCTCACTTCACACCTCACTTAGGTTGTTGGTCAGTTTCTTTCTTGGTACTTTGTAGAATTATTCATTAAGCTTTATATAACACAATTCCCTAGATATTATTGTCTTTTACTTTTTGCATCACTACACTACACAACAAACCATCACTACACAACAAACCATCACTACACTACACAACAAACCATCACTACACAACAAACCATCACTACACTACATAACAAACCAGCCCTACACTACATAACAAACCATCACTACGTTACATAACAAACCATCACTACACTACATAACAAACCATCACTACACTACATAACAAACCATCACTACACAACAAACCATCACTACACAACAAACCATCACTACACTACATAACAAACCATCACTACACTACATAACAAACCATCACTACACTACATAACAAACCATCACTACACAACAAACCATCACTACACTACATAACAAACCATCACTACACTACATAACAAACCATCACTACACTACATAACAAACCATCACTACACAACAAACCATCACTACACTACATAACAAACCATCACTACACTACATAACAAACCATGACTACACTACATAACAAACCATCACTACACTACATAACAAACCATCCCTACGTTACATAACAAACCATCACTACACTACATAACAAACCATCACTACACTACATAACAAACCATCACTACACTACACAACAAACCATCACTACACTACACAACAAACCATCACTACACTACATAACAAACCATCACTACACAACAAACCATCACTACACTACAAACCATCCCTACGTTACATAACAAACCATCACTCCACAACAAACCATCACTACACTACATAACAAACCATCACTACACTACATAACAAACCATCACTACACAACCAACCATCACTACACTACATAACAAACCATCACTACACAACAAACCATCACTACACTACATAAAACCTTCACTACACTACATAACAAACCACCACTACACTACATAACAAACCATCACTATTCTACAGAAGAAACCATCAGTACACTACATTACAAACCATCACCATCACTACACAACAAACCATCACTACACAACAAACCATAACTACCATCACTACATTACAAACCATCACTACCATCACACAATAAACCATCACTACACTACACAACAAACCATCACTACCATCACTACACTACATTACAAACCATCACTACCATCACTACACAACAAACAATCACTACAAACCAAGTTAAGTTTTAATGTCACGAGCACCAGTACAGTGAAATGCCATTCTTCCACCTCTAACCCCAGCAATGCAGTGATCAATAACAAAGTAATAGTAAAAAATAACAAGGTAGAACAAAAACACAAGATATAAAAACAAGAAATAAGAGGAAGAAGATCAAGTAAGTCAGCATCCTATATACAGGGACAGATCCAGGGTCAGTAGCTATATACAGGGTCACTTCCAGGGTCAGTAGCTATATACAGGGCCAGTAGCTATATACAGGGACAGTTCCAGGTTCAGTAGCTATATACAGGGACAGTTCCAGGGTCAGTAGCTAAATACAGGGTCAGTTCCAGGGTCAGTAGTTATATACAGGGTCAGTAGCTATATACAGGGACAGTTCCAGGGTCAGTAGCTAAATACAGGGTCAGTTCCAGGGTCAGTAGTTATATACAGGGTCAGTAGCTATATACAGGGACAGTTCCAGGGTCAGTAGTTATATACAGGGTCAGTAGCTAAATACAGGGACAGTTCCACGGTCAGTCGCTATATACAGGGTCAGTAGCTATATACAGGGTCAGTAGCTATATACAGGGACAGTTCCAGGGTCAGTCGCTATATACAGGGACAGTTACAGGGTCAGTAGCTATATACAGGGACAGTTCCAGGGTCAGTAGCTATATACAGGGACAGTTCCAGGGTCAGTAGTTATATACAGGGTCAGTAGCTAAATACAGGGACAGTTCCACGGTCAGTCGCTATATACAGGGTCAGTAGCTATATACAAAGTCAGTTCCAGGGTCAGTAGCTATATACAGGGACAGTTCCAGGATCAGTAGCTATATACAGGGACAGTTCCAGGGTCAGTAGCTATATACAGGGACAGTTCCAGGGTCAGTAGCTATATACAGGGACAGTTCCAGGGTCAGTAGCTATATACAGGGTCAGTAGCTATATACAGGACAGTTCCAGGGTCAGTCTCTATATACAGGGTCAGTAGCTATATACAGGACAGTTCCAGGGTCAGTAGCTATATACAGGGTCAGTAGCTATATACAGGACAGTTCCAGGGTCAGTCTCTATATACAGGGTCAGTAGCTATATACAGGACAGTTCCAGGGTCAGTAGCTATATACAGGGTCAGTTGCTATATACAGGGACAGTTCCAGGGTCAGTAGCTATATACAGGGTCAGTAGCTATATACAGGACAGTTCCAGGGTCAGTCTCTATATACAGGGTCAGTAGCTATATACAGGAACAGTTCCAGGGTCAGTAGCTATATACAGGGTCAATTCCAGGGTCAGTAGCTATATACAGGAACAGTTCCAGGGTCAGTAGCTATATACAGGGCCAGTTCCAGGGTCAGTAGCTATATACAGGGTCAGTCCCAGTACCATATTAACAATGTGCAGGGATACTGGAGTGATAGAAGTAGATATGTATAGTGGGAAGGAGACAGGGATACTGGAGTGATGGAGGTAGATATGTATAGGGGTAAGGGGACAGGGATACTGGAGTGATGGAGGTAGATATGTATAGGGGTAAGGGGACAGGGATACTGGAGTGATGGAGGTAGATATGTATAGGGGTAAGGGGATAGGGATACTGGAGTGATGGAGGTAGATATGTATAGGGGTAAGGTGACAGGGATACTGGAGTGATGGAGGTAGATATGTATAGGGGTAAGGTGACAGGGATACTGGAGTGATGGAGGTAGATATGTATAGGGGTAAGGTGACAGGGATACTGGAGTGATGGAGGTAGATATGTATAGGGGTAAGGTGACAGGGATACTGGAGTGATGAGGTAGATATGTATAGGGGTAAGGTGACAGGGACACTGGAGTGATGGAGGTAGATATGTATAGGGGTAAGGAGACAGGGATACTGGAGTGATGAGGTAGATATGTATAGGGGTAAGGAGACAGGGATACTGGAGTGATGAGGTAGATATGTATAGGGGTAAGGGGACAGGGATACTGGAGTGATGGAGGTAGATATGTATAGGGGTAAGGGGACAGGGATACTGGAGTGATGGAGGTAGATATGTATAGGGGTAAGGTGACAGGGATACTGGAGTGATGAGGTAGATATGTATAGGGGTAAGGTGACAGGGATACTGGAGTGATGGAGGTAGATATGTATAGGGGTAAGGGGACAGGGATACTGGAGTGATGGAGGTAGATATGTATAGGGGTAAGGTGACAGGGATACTGGAGTGATGGAGGTAGATATGTATAGGGGTAAGGTGACAGGGACACTGGAGTGATGGAGGTAGATATGTATAGGGGTAAGGTGACAGGGACACTGGAGTGATGGAGGTAGATATGTATAGGGGTAAGGGGACAGGGACACTGGAGTGATGGAGGTAGATATGTATAGGGGTAAGGGGACAGGGATACTGGAGTGATGGAGGTAGATATGTATAGGGGTAAGGAGACAGGGATACTGGAGTGATGGAGGTAGATATGTATAGGGGTAAGGGGACAGGGATACTGGAGTGATGGAGGTAGATATGTATAGGGGTAAGGAGACAGGGATACTGGAGTGATGGAGGTAGATATGTATAGGGGTAAGGGGATAGGGATACTGGAGTGATGGAGGTAGATATGTATAGGGGTAAGGGGACAGGGATACTGGAGTGATGGAGGTAGATATGTATAGGGGTAAGGTGACAGGGATACTGGAGTGATGGAGGTAGATATGTATAGGGGGAAGGGGACAAGGATACTGGAGTGATGGAGGTAGGTAGATATGTATAGGGGTAAGGTGACAGGGATACTGGAGTAATGGAGGTAGATATGTATAGGGGTAAGGTGACAGGGATACTGGAGTGATGGAGGTAGGTATGTATAGGGGGAAGGAGACAGGGATACTGGAGTGATGGAGGTAGATATGTATAGGGGTAAGGGGACAGGGATACTGGAGTGATGGAGGTAGATGTGTATAGGGGTAAGGTGACAGGGATACTGGAGTGATGGAGGTAGATATGTATAGGGGTAAGGGGACAGGGATACTGGAGTGATGGAGGTAGATATGTATAGGGGTAAGGGGACAGGGATACTGGAGTGATGGAGGTATAAGTGTATAGGGGTAAGGTGACAGGGATACTGGAGTGATGGAGGTAGATATGTATAGGGGTAAGGGGACAGGGATACTGGAGTGATGGAGGTAGATATGTATAGGGGTAAGGGGACAGGGATACTGGAGTGATGGAGGTAGATATGTATAGGGGTAAAGGGACAGGGATACTGGAGTGATGGAGGTAGATATGTATAGGGGTAAGGGGACAGGGATACTGGAGTGATGGAGGTAGATATGTATAGGGGGAAGGGGACAGGGATACTGGAGTGATGGAGGTAGGTAGATATGTATAGGGGTAAGGGGATAGGGATACTGGAGTGATGGAGGTAGATATGTATAGGGGGAAGGGGACAGGGATACTGGAGTGATGGAGGTAGATATGTATAGGGGTAAGGGGACAGGGATACTGGAGTGATGGAGGTAGGTATGTATAGGGGTAAGGGGACAGGGATACTGGAGTGATGGAGGTAGGTATGTATAGGGGTATGGGGACAGGGATACTGGAGTGATGGAGGTAGATATGTATAGGGGTAAGGTGACAGGGATACTGGAGTGATGGAGGTAGATATATATAGGGGTAAGGGGACAGGGATACTGGAGTGATGGAGGTAGGTATGTATAGGGGTAAGGGGACAGGGATACTGGAGTGATGGAGGTAGATATGTATAGGGGTAAGGTGACAGGGATACTGGAGTGATGGAGGTAGGTATGTATAGGGGGAAGGAGACAGGGATACTGGAGTGATAGAGGTAGATATGTATAGGGGTAAGGGGACAGGGATACTGGAGTGATGGAGGTAGATATGTATAGGGGTAAGGTGACAGGGATACTGGAGTGATGGAGGTAGATATGTATAGGGGTAAGGGGACAGGGATACTGGAGTGATGGAGGTAGATATGTATAGGGGTAAGGGGACAGGGATACTGGAGTGATGGAGGTAGATATGTATAGGGGTAAGGGGACAGGGATACTGGAGTGATGGAGGTAGGTATGTATAGGGGTAAGGGGACAGGGATACTGGAGTGATGGAGGTAGATATGTATAGGGGTAAGGTGACAGGGATACTGGAGTGATGGAGGTAGATATGTATAGGGGGAAGGGGACAGGGATACTGGAGTGATGGAGGTAGATATGTATAGGGGAAGGGGACAGGGATACTGGAGTGATGGAGGTAGATATGTATAGGGGTAAGGGACAGGGATACTGGAGTGATGGAGGTAGGTAGGTATGTATAGGGGTAAGGTGGCAGGGATACTGGAGTGATGGAGGTAGATATGTATAGGGGTAAGGTGACAGGGACACTGGAGTGATGGAGGTAGATATGTATAGGGGTAAGGAGACAGGGATACTGGAGTGATGGAGGTAGATATGTATAGGGGGAAGGGGACAGGGATACTGGAGTGATGGAGGTAGGTAGTTATGTATAGGGGTAAGGTGGCAGGGATACTGGAGTGATGGAGGTAGATATGTATAGGGGGAAGGGGACAGGGATACTGGAGTGATGGAGGTAGGTAGGTATGTATGTATAGGGGTAAGGTGGCAGGGATACTGGAGTGATGGAGGTAGATATGTATAGGGGGAAAGAGACTAGGCATCAGGATATATGAAAAACAGTAGCAGCAGCGTATATGATGATTGTATGCGAGTGTGTTGGAGTGACAGTGTGTAGGGCCATGTGAGTGTGTTGGAGTGACAGTGTGTAGGGCTATGTGAGTGTGTTGGAGTGACAGTGTGTAGGGCTATGTGAGTGTGTTGGAGTGACAGTGTGTAGGGCTATGTGAGTGTGTTGGAGTGACAGTGTGTAGGGCTATGTGAGTGTGTTGGAGTTTTTCCCCTGGGCGCCAGTGTTCCAGCCTGGGCGCCAGTGTTCCAGCCTGGGCGCCAGTGTTCCAGCCTGGGCGCCAGGGTATTTCTGCTCATGGAATTGTCACGGGAAACATGTTTGGAATGACAATGAAGTCAAGAAACAAACAGATCTGGGACCAGCCTACCAGTGTTCATATTTTACATTGAACTTTGTACAAGGTGGTGCTAGTAATCAAGCACCAGAAATGTCAAGGCACCAGACAAACATTAGCCTTGACTACAACAGTTTAATACTGCACACACAAATCAGCAGTGGACAAATGGTTTCCAAAAACTGGATAAGGATTTTATTGATAACTGAATTACATCTCTTTTATACATATTTCATAAATGATACAGGATTTTACATTTTCATATTTTTTTTTTGCCAACAGAGCATCCGACGTGAATGAAAAAAAAAGACAAGACAAAGACAATAAGAGGTTTGAATGAAGAAACAAAAATAGATCATTTAAATCCTAATAGTCTTCTTTAGGCATTTTTAAACATCTTTTTTTTTTTTTTCCCAAATCGTTTTTTAAGTGCACACAAAATAGGATGAACATTCAAAAACAACAACGCACACGTTTTCAAAACGGAATAAATGTGACTGGGGAGAATGAAAAGAAGGATAAGACACGATGAACAGAGTGAAAAAAAGGGGAAAACAGATGAGTAAGGGGACTGAGAGGGAAAGTGGGGAGTGTGCCACCATTTTGTCTCTGATCTGGGAGTGAGTGATGTTGGGGTTACAGGTAGCAGGTCAAGGGTTGCGCACAAGATCGGCGGACAACTTTGACATTTCCTTAGATGGACCAAAGATGGCAGGGGGATGGCGGCATGGTGGCCGGGGGATGGCAAGGTGGCGGCATGGTGATGGCGGCATGGGAATTGCATGGTGACAGGGGGATGGCGGCATGGTGGCCGGGGGATGGCAAGGTGGCGGCATGGTGGCAGGGGGATGGCGGCCGGGGGATGGCAAGGTGGCGGCATGGTGGCAGGGGAATTGCATGGTGGCAGGGGGATGGCGGTCCACCTGCCCTGGGTCAAGTTCATTAGGCACCAAACGGAAGAAAACGGACTGAAACAGGGAGGGAATACCTTGGACTTGACCAATAAGAAAAAGTTCATTTTTGATTTCCGTTGCACAACGTTTTCAGTTGCGTTTCCTAATGAACACGACCCTCAATTGTTATTAGATCTCAGAACACTAGGTGCAGATCTATACTGGGGGAGAGGAGAGGGGCAGACAGGGAGAGGAGAAGGGATGGGGAGGAGAGGGGCAGACAGGGAGAGAAGGAGGGATGGGGGAGGACAGGGAGGTGCAGTGGCTGGGTTGGAGCCAGATTTGGCAGGGCAGATTCTAACGACAGAGAGATAGCCCTGTCCCATGCCCATTACTAGGAATCTCTACAAACAACGTTCTTTTAAACTATCTTTGCAATATTCATGTTGATTAAATCATCTTTTAGTTTTCTTTATTTTCAACATAATTTCCCATGTAAACATTACATTCATGCAACACCCGCTTTATAATAAAGTTCCTATATTTGATATATTTATGTTTTTAAAAGAATAAGGAAGTTAAAGATGGACGGTATTATGATGAAAAAGAGGAGGAGTCTCTGACGAATGTAGAGGTGTGTGTTCCCAGCTCGTCTGTGTGTCTCTCTTACTCTATCTCTGCTAACGTGTGCAGTTGTGGAAAATAAAGATTTTGAGCTAATGATCGAGGTAAGGTGGGTTGAGAGGAGAGTTGATTTATCGATCGGAGCGATTGAGGAGGAGACGATTCATAGATGTGTTGCTCTGCTCTTTGCCTCCTGTACGTATAAACACACACACACACCTCGCTCCCTCTCACACACACGGAAAAACACCTCGCTCTCTAACACACACACACACACACACACACACACACACACACACACACACACACACACACACACACACACACACACACACACACACACACACACACAGCGTACCTCATCCCCATTCTCAGAGTCTATCACTGTTCATTAAATTGTAGAGTACCAGTTTGCTGAACATAGCTTACTCAGCATGACCTATACTGATGGTAAAGATGGATCGGTCATAGACATTTGACTATGAAGGTCTCTTCCAATATGATGATTCCAATCCTCTGAGAATAGAAATATCTGTCTAGGTATGTTTCCCTTACTGCTCTATACAGTCTGTCCCACAAAGGCACCACTTTCCGTGGAGATCCCACGCACACACGCGCACACACACACACAACCCCCTCCAATTAACAGAAGAGGTCTACCCCCTCCAATTAACAGAAAAGGCGTACCCCCTCCAATTAACAGAAGAGGCGTACCCCCTCCAATTAACAGAAGAGGCGTACCCCCTCCAATTAACAGAAGAGGTCTACCCCCTCCAATTAACAGAAGAGGCGTACCCCCTCCAATTAACAGAAGAGGTCTACCCCCTCCAATTAACAGAAGAGGTCTACCCCCTCCAATTAACAGAAGAGGTCTACCCCTCCAATTAACAGAAGAGGTCTACCCCCTCCAATTAACAGAAGAGGTCTACCCCCGCCAATTAACAGAAGAGGTCTACCCCCAAGCCAATCCCCACCACTGACGTAACAACATAGATATGGCTTTGTTTTATCAACCAGCAGAAAGTTAACCAGGGTTTGATCGTTTGTATCGAGAGTAACAACAACAGCATGTCAATAATGCTCCTACTACACACTCACCTGTATTCTACTGATTCTATCATGCTGTAGCATCCGTGTACTCTACCCTGTCTGCCTGGCTGTCTATCAGGGGGAGGGGGGGCAGTTACTTGGAACAGCTACTAGGAACAGTGGGAGGAGAGAACTTTGGACGGAACAGCCCTTGTTTGTGTGAATGAACCGCAAGCACACTGTTGCACAAACAGTTTATGCTTCTTCAGCAGTATTTGCAGCTTCGGTTTTTAATGACAGGTTATTGATTGATTGAGGCTATCGAATGGTTAAGTCAGTCATAGGTCATATAGAGGGTGACAGGAGACCTTTTACAAAACCCTCATAGGCTATTAACTGACATTAATCCAGAAGTCAAATTGTTCCTAATTTGGACATGTTCTGTTCACATGTGAACCATTGATATCATGACATTGAAATATGCGTTTGCGTTGCATGCTGCCTGAAGCCAAGACCAATTCAGAACAAGTTATGTCCGTTTTTTTTTTTTTTAGAACAAATCAATTATACTTATTTGTTCTCGTCACAATGAAAAAAGCATGCGCATCGGATATGAGACATTCCCTGTAAAAGTTCAGTCTATTTTCTATTTTTCAGGAGAAATGGTTTATTTTGGAAAATTGCTTTTCTTTTGCAGCAACAATGCATCAGTATTATGTTTGTGATTGTGTGTGTGTGTGTGTGTGTGTGTGTGTGTGTGTGTGTGTGGTGTGAGTGTGAGTGTGAGTGTGTGTGTGTGTGTGTGTGTGTGTGTGTGAGAGAAAGAAAGAAAGATGGATCTCTGTTTTATGTTCCTCTATATGTTCCTTGGCTTAAATGATGTCCTACAAAACCTCACATACAGACGGAGAAGATCCATCATTGAACAACCTGCAATCTACAGCATGCCTGTCTGTGTCTGACTGTCACACACACACACAGGTATACAACATATCATATATTACAATATTAATATGTCTCTTTCTTTATATCCACACAATTAGGTTACTGGAAAAAGGTGAGCATATTCAGAAATGGTACACGGTCGGGCCACAGCTGTTTGTGAGGGTTCTACAATGTTCTCTTGGCTGATATGAGTTATAGTGTAGTTGGAAGGAATTGTAAGATATGTGAGCGACATGCAGAATCTCTCTGCCAGAAATCCTTCTAAGAACTCGTCTATTCTGTTGCTGCTTGTGTTTGTGGATGGTGGATGTATGTCGATGAAGCCTTGGTGGGTTATATTGGTGGTAGTACAATGATAACAGTGTGTGAGAGAAGGAGTGGGAAGACCTATTGATACGGGAGTCCTGTATTGTTGAGACATTACTAAAGAGATACAGATATGCTATATTAACTATATTACTGATATAGGATGTTAAAGAGAGAGCTCCTCCCCCCACTGAATGATCTAAACCTCTATCTTCATTGGGATTGATTGTATATTATTAGTATATTGTTTCTCATAACAAATATAGCATGGCTTCTAAAATAAAACATCTGGGAATATTAGAACACACAGTGATGTTGTTATCGGAAGTACTATCCTCCAATCCAGGCGCAGCATGTTACAGGAAACAGGAAGTCGATAGGAAGTCAACAACAGGAATAGGAAGTGAGGTGTGGTCACCTGACCTCAACTCCGTCTATCCACTTCCTGTAAAGGCTGTGACAAGCTGAAAGGCTCCTGATAAAAGGTCCTTGTCGTCATAGCAATATGCTCTGTGGGTAGCTGTCCGTCAGGCAGAGAGGGCGGGAACTGGAAACAGACGGGGCAGGGTTGGCCACAGCCAATCAGATGAGACAAGAGGGGTCGGCCAAGGTCAAAGTTCACGGTCACCTGGAGGTCACAGGAACCCTTGTCCAATCACAGCCATGTCCTCCGTGCATGCAGAGGTCAGAGGGCTGAGGTTAAAGGTCAGGGGGTGGAACAAGAGGTTCCCAGCTAGAGGATGAATCTTTGTAAACGTAAATTCATAGGACACAGAAATCCCGAGGCCCCACAGGAGTGGTGTGTGTGTTTGAATGCTGCACTGTGGACCTAGCTAACAAATAGATATAGCAACTGTTAAGTGGCTTGGGGTTGGAGTCCCGGGATATCACCACACACACTTATAGACGTGTCCATTTGTCTGCCCCCGTCCCCTCCGCCTCCGCTGTAACTCCTCACACTGCAGCGTGCCACTTCCTGTACGTCCCCTAGAGCTTCCTGCAGGCTGTCCTGAAGTCCTGTTGCATATCCATAGCACCCAGTTTCATCATAATCTCCTCCCCCAGACACAATTTGATTCAGTTTCTGTTCTTTCTAAACCTCCTCTACAGATGGGTTTACTTTATAATTTGAGTTTTCAAGTCAGAGAAATTAAAAAAGGAGAAAATGTAAAAAGAAAAACTCCCACGGTCGGTCGCTAAAGGGAAGGGTTTGTTAAACAAAGAGGAGTAAAGGTGTACGGATGGAGAGAGAGGAGGGTAAGGAAAGGAGGGATGAGGAGAGGAAAAGGGTAAGGAAAGTAGGGATGGAGGAGCGGAGGAGGGTAAGGAAAGGAGGGATGGAGGTGAGGAGGAGGGATGGAGGAGGGGAGGAGGGTAAGGAAAGGAGGGATGGAGGAGCGAAGGAGGGTAAGGAAAGGAGGGATGGAGGTGAGGAGGAGGGATGGAGGAGGGGAGGAGGGTAAGGAAAGGAGGGATGGAGGAGCGGAGGAGGGTAAGGAAAGGAGGGATGGAGGAGGGGAGGAGGGTAAGGAAAGGAGGGATGGAGGAGGGGAGGAGGGTAAGGAAAGGAAGGATGGAGGAGCGGAGGGAGAGATGAAGAAAGCAGAGGAGGACATCACTCTTCCCATCAATCTTTGCTGGTGGCGGTGAGTTGCTGGACAGGGAGTTGGAGCTGGAGGGGGTCCCTCAGACGTTTCAGATCTAACTCCACCTGGGGGGGAGAGAGAGAGAATAATATGAGAAATGTGTTAATTGTTCCTTTTTTGTCATAACGTTTCAATCCAGATTATGAAACCATAACAAAAGTACATTTTGTGTAGGCATATTAATGTGTGCTCATGTGTGTTAATGTGTGCATGCCTGTGTCTGTGTGTGTGCTAGCATGCCAGCCTGCATCTGTTCCTGCCTACATAGGGTTGGTGTCGGGGTTAGTGTCGGGGTCAGTGTCGGGGTTAGTGTCGGGGTCAGTGTCGGGGTTAGTGTCGGGGTCAGTGTCGGGGTCAGTGTCGGGGTCAGTGTCGGGGTTAGTGTCGGGGTTAGTGTCAGGGGTAGTGTTGGGGTCAGTGTTGGGGTCGGGGTTAGTGTCGGGGTTAGTGTCGGGGTTGGGGTTAGTGTCGGGGCTAGTGTCGGGGTTAGTGTTAGTGTCGGGGTTATTGTCGGGTTGGGGGTTAGTGTCGGGGTTCGTGTTGGGGTTAGTGTCGGGGTTGGGGTTCGTGTCCGGGTTAGGGTTGGTGTCGGGGTTGGTGTCGGGGTTAGTGTCGGGGTTAGTGTCGGGGTTGGGGTTAGTGTCGGGGTTCGTGTTGGTGCCGGGGTTGGTGTCGGGGTTAGTGTCGGAGTTGGGGTTGGGGTCCGTGTCGGGGTTAGTGTCAGGGTTGGGGTTAGTGTCGGGGTTAGGGTTAGTGTCGGGGTTAGGGTTAGTGTCGGGGTTAGTGTCGGGGTTGGGGTTAGTGCCGAGGTTGGTGCCGGGGTTGGTGTCGGGGTTGGTGTCGGGGATCGTGTTAGTGCCGGGGATGGCGTCGGGGTTGGGGTTAGTGCCGGGGTTGGTGTCGGGGTTGGGGTTAGTGTTGGTGTCGGGGTTGGGGTTAGTGCAGGGGTTGGTGTCGGGGTTGGTGTCAGGGTTGGGGTTAGTGTTGGTGTCGGGGTTAATGTCGGGGTTGGGGTTGTCGGGGTTGGGGTTAGTGTTGGTGTCGGGGTTGGGGTTAGTGTTGGTGTCGGGGTTGGTGTCAGGGTTGGGGTTAATGTCGGGGTTGGTGTCGTGGTTGGGGTTAATGTCGGGGTTGGGGTTAGTGTCGGGGTTGGGGTTAATGTCGGGGTTGGGGTTAATGTCGGGGTTGGTGTCGTGGTTGGGGTTAGCGTCGGGGTTGGGGTTAGCGTCGGGGTTGGTGTCGTGGTTAGCGTCGGGGTTGGTGTCGTGGTTGGGGTTAGCGTCGGGGTTGGTTTCGTGGTTGGGGTTAGCGTCGGGGTTGGTGTCGTGGTTGGGGTTAGCGTCGGGGTTGGTGTCGTGGTTGGGGTTCGCGTCGGGGTTGGTGTCTTGGTTGGGGTTAGCGTCGGGGTTGGTGTCGTGGTTGGGGTTAGGGTCGGGGTTGGTGTCGTGGTTGGGGTTAATGTCGGGGTTGGTGTCAGGGTTGGGGTTAGTGTTGGTGTCGGGGTTAATGTCGGGGTTGGTGTCTGGTTGGGGTTAATGTCGGGGTTGGTGTCGTGGTTGGGGTTAATGTCGGGGTTAGTGTTGGTGTCGGGGTTAATGTCGGGGTTGGTGTCATGGTTGGGGTTAATGTCGGGGTTGGTGTCGTGGTTGGGGTTAATGTCGGGGTTGGTGTCGTGGTTGGGGTTAATGTCGGGGTTGGTGTCGTGGTTGGGGTTAATGTCGGGGTTGGTGTCGTGGTTGGGGTTAATGTCGGGGTTGGTGTCGTGGTTGGGGTTAATGTCGGGGTTGATGTCGGGGTTGGGGTTAGTGTCGGGGTCGGGGTTAATGTCGGGGTTGGTGTCGTGGTTGGGGTTAATGTCGGGGTTCGTGTTGGTGTCGGAGTTAATGTCGGGGTTGGTGTCGTGGTTGGGGTTAATGTCGGGGTTAGTGTTGGTGTCGGGGTTAATGTCGGGGTTGGTGTCGTGGTTGGGGTTAATGTCGGGGTTGGTGTCGTGGTTGGTGTCGTGGTTGGGGTTAATGTCGGGGTTGGTGTCGTGGTTGGGGTTAATGTCGGGGTTGGTGTCGTGGTTGGGGTTAATGTCGGGGTTGGTGTCGTGGTTGGGGTTAATGTCGGGGTTGGTGTCGTGGTTGGGGTTAATGTCGGGGTTGGTGTCGTGGTTGGGGTTAATGTCGGGGTTGGTGTCGTGGTTGGGGTTAATGTCGGGGTTGGTGTCGTGGTTGGGGTTAATGTCGGGGTTGGGGTTAGTGTCGGGGTTAGTGTCGTGGTTGGTGTCAGGGTTGGGGTTAGTGTCAGGGTTCGTGTTGGTGTCGGGGTTAATGTCGGGGTTGGTGTCGTGGTTGGGGTTAATGTCGGGGTTAGTGTTGGTGTCGGGGTTAATGTCGGGGTTGGTGTCGTGGTTGGGGTTAATGTAGGGGTTAGTGTTGGTGTCGGGGTTAATGTCGGGGTTAGTGTTGGTGTCGGGGTTAATGTCGTGGTTGGTGTCGTGGTTGGGGTTAATGTCGGGGTTGGTGTCGTGGTTGGGGTTAATGTCGGGGTTGGTGTCGTGGTTGGGGTTAATGTCGGGGTTGGTGTCGTGGTTGGGGTTAATGTCGGGGTTGGTGTCGTGGTTGGGGTTAATGTCGGGGTTGGTGTCGTGGTTGGGGTTAACGTCGGGGTTGGTGTCGTGGTTGGGGTTAATGTCGGGGTTAGTGTAGGTGTCGGGGTTAATGTCGGGGTTGGTGTCGTGGTTGGGGTTAATGTCGGGGTTAGTGTTGGTGTCGGGGTTAATGTCGGGGTTAGTGTTGGTGTCGGGGTTAATGTCGGGGTTGGTGTCGTGGTTGGGGTTAATGTCGGGGTTGGTGTCGTGGTTGGGGTTAATGTCGTGGTTGGTGTCAGGGTTGGGGTTAGTGTCAGGGTTGGGGTTCGTGTTGGTGTCGGGGTTAATGTCGGGGTTGGTGTCGTGGTTGGGGTTAATGTCGGGGTTAGTGTTGGTGTCGGGGTTAATGTCGGGGTTGGTGTCGTGGTTGGGGTTAATGTCGGGGTTAGTGTTGGTGTCGGGGTTAATGTCGGGGTTGGTGTCGTGGTTGGGGTTAATGTCGGGGTTAGTGTTGGTGTCGGGGTTAATGTCGGGGTTAGTGTTGGTGTCGGGGTTAATGTCGGGGTTGGTGTCGTGGTTGGGGTTAATGTCGGGGTTGGTGTCGTGGTTGGGGTTAATGTCGGGGTTGGTGTCGTGGTTGGGGTTAATGTCGGGGTTGGTGTCGTGGTTGGGGTTAATGTCGGGGTTGGTGTCGTGGTTGGGGTTAATGTCGGGGTTGGTGTCGTGGTTGGGGTTAATGTCGGGGTTGGTGTCGTGGTTGGGGTTAATGTCGTGGTTGGTGTCGTGGTTGGGGTTAATGTCGGGGTTGGGGTTAATGTCGGGGTTGGGGTTAATGTCGGGGTTGGGGTTAATGTCGGGGTTGGGGTTAGTGTCGGGGTTAATGTCGGGGTTGGTGTCGTGGTTGGGGTTAATGTCGGGGTTGGTGTCGTGGTTGGGGTTAATGTCGGGGTTGGTGTCGTGGTTGGGGTTAATGTCGGGGTTGGTGTCGTGGTTGGGGTTAATGTCGGGGTTGGTGTCGTGGTTGGGGTTAATGTCGGGGTTGGGGTTAGTGTCGGGGTTAGTGTCGTGGTTGGTGTCAGGGTTGGGGTTAGTGTCAGGGTTGGGGTTCGTGTTGGTGTCGGGGTTAATGTCGGGGTTGGTGTCGTGGTTGGGGTTAATGTCGGGGTTAGTGTTGGTGTCGGGGTTAATGTCGGGGTTGGTGTCGTGGTTGGGGTTAATGTCGGGGTTGGTGTCGTGGTTGGGGTTAATGTCGGGGTTCGTGTTGGTGTCGGGGTTAATGTCGGGGTTGGTGTCGTGGTTGGGGTTAATGTCGGGGTTGGTGTCGGGGTTGGGGTTAATGTCGGGGTTGGTGTCGTGGTTGGGGTTAATGTCGGGGTTGGTGTCGTGGTTGGGGTTAATGTCGGGGTTGGTGTCGTGGTTGGGGTTAATGTCGGGATTGGTGTCGTGGTTGGGGTTAATGTCGGGGTTGGTGTCGTGGTTGGGGTTAATGTCGGGGTTGGTGTCGTGGTTGGGGTTAATGTCGGGGTTGGTGTCGGGATTGGTGTCGGGGTTGGGGTTAGTGTTGGTGTCGGGGTTAGTGTCGGGGTTGGTGTCGTGGTTGGGGTTAATGTCGGGGTTGGTGTCGTGGTTGGGGTTAATGTCGGGGTTGGTGTCGTGGTTGGGGTTAATGTCGGGGTTGGTGTCGTGGTTGGGGTTAATGTCGGGGTTGGTGTCGTGGTTGGGGTTAATGTCGGGGTTGGGGTTAATGTCGGGGTTGGTGTCGTGGTTGGGGTTAATGTCGGGGTTGGGGTTAATGTCGGGGTTGGGGTTAATGTCGGGGTTGGGGTTAATGTCGGGGTTGGGGTTAGTGTCGGGGTTGGGGTTAATGTCGGGGTTGGGGTTAATGTCGGGGTTGGGGTTAGTGTCGGGGTTAATGTCGGGGTTGGTGTCGTGGTTGGGGTTAATGTCGGGGTTGGTGTCGTGGTTGGGGTTAATGTCGGGGTTGGTGTCGTGGTTGGGGTTAATGTCGGGGTTGGTGTCGTGGTTGGGGTTAATGTCGGGGTTGGGGTTAGTGTCGGGGTTGGGGTTAATGTCGGGGTTGGGGTTAATGTCGGGGTTGGTGTCGTGGTTGGGGTTAGCGTCGGGGTTGGGGTTAGCGTCGGGGTTGGTGTCGTGGTTAGCGTCGGGGTTGGTGTCGTGGTTGGGGTTAGCGTCGGGGTTGGTGTCGTGGTTGGGGTTAGCGTCGGGGTTGGTGTCGTGGTTGGGGTTAGCGTCGGGGTTGGTGTCGTGGTTGGGGTTAGCGTCGGGGTTGGTGTCTTGGTTGGGGTTAGCGTCGGGGTTGGTGTCGTGGTTGGGGTTAGGGTCGGGGTTGGTGTCGTGGTTGGGGTTAATGTCGGGGTTGGTGTCAGGGTTGGGGTTAGTGTTGGTGTCGGGGTTAATGTCGGGGTTGGTGTCTGGTTGGGGTTAATGTCGGGGTTGGTGTCGTGGTTGGGGTTAATGTCGGGGTTGGTGTCGTGGTTGGGGTTAGTGTTGGTGTCGGGGTTAATGTCGGGGTTGGTGTCGTGGTTGGGGTTAATGTCGGGGTTGGTGTCGTGGTTGGGGTTAATGTCGGGGTTGGTGTCGTGGTTGGGGTTAATGTCGGGGTTGGTGTCGTGGTTGGGGTTAATGTCGGGGTTGGTGTCGTGGTTGGGGTTAATGTCGGGGTTGGTGTCGTGGTTGGGGTTAATGTCGGGGTTGATGTCGGGGTTGGGGTTAGTGTCGGGGTCGGGGTTAATGTCGGGGTTGGTGTCGTGGTTGGGGTTAATGTCGGGGTTCGTGTTGGTGTCGGAGTTAATGTCGGGGTTGGTGTCGTGGTTGGGGTTAATGTCGGGGTTAGTGTTGGTGTCGGGGTTAATGTCGGGGTTGGTGTCGTGGTTGGGGTTAATGTCGGGGTTGGTGTCGTGGTTGGTGTCGTGGTTGGGGTTAATGTCGGGGTTGGTGTCGTGGTTGGGGTTAATGTCGGGGTTGGTGTCGTGGTTGGGGTTAATGTCGGGGTTGGTGTCGTGGTTGGGGTTAATGTCGGGGTTGGTGTCGTGGTTGGGGTTAATGTCGGGGTTGGTGTCGTGGTTGGGGTTAATGTCGGGGTTGGGGTTAGTGTCGGGGTTAGTGTCGTGGTTGGTGTCAGGGTTGGGGTTAGTGTCAGGGTTGGGGTTCGTGTTGGTGTCGGGGTTAATGTCGGGGTTGGTGTCGTGGTTGGGGTTAATGTCGGGGTTAGTGTTGGTGTCGGGGTTAATGTCGGGGTTGGTGTCGTGGTTGGGGTTAATGTCGGGGTTAGTGTTGGTGTCGGGGTTAATGTCGGGGTTAGTGTTGGTGTCGGGGTTAATGTCGGGGTTGGTGTCGTGGTTGGGGTTAATGTCGGGGTTGGTGTCGTGGTTGGGGTTAATGTCGGGGTTGGTGTCGTGGTTGGGGTTAATGTCGGGGTTGGTGTCGTGGTTGGGGTTAATGTCGGGGTTGGTGTCGTGGTTGGGGTTAATGTCGGGGTTGGTGTCGTGGTTGGGGTTAATGTCGGGGTTGGTGTCGTGGTTGGGGTTAATGTCGGGGTTAGTGTAGGTGTCGGGGTTAATGTCGGGGTTGGTGTCGTGGTTGGGGTTAATGTCGGGGTTAGTGTTGGTGTCGGGGTTAATGTCGGGGTTAGTGTTGGTGTCGGGGTTAATGTCGGGGTTGGTGTCGTGGTTGGGGTTAATGTCGGGGTTGGTGTCGTGGTTGGGGTTAATGTCGGGGTTGGTGTCGTGGTTGGGGTTAATGTCGGGGTTGGTGTCGTGGTTGGGGTTAATGTCGGGGTTGGGGTTAATGTCGGGGTTGGTGTCGTGGTTGGGGTTAATGTCGGGGTTGGGGTTAATGTCGGGGTTGGGGTTAATGTCGGGGTTGGGGTTAGTGTCGGGGTTGGGGTTAATGTCGGGGTTGGGGTTAATGTCGGGGTTGGGGTTAGTGTCGGGGTTAATGTCGGGGTTGGTGTCGTGGTTGGGGTTAATGTCGGGGTTGGTGTCGTGGTTGGGGTTAATGTCGGGGTTGGTGTCGTGGTTGGGGTTAATGTCGGGGTTGGTGTCGTGGTTGGGGTTAATGTCGGGGTTGGTGTCGTGGTTGGGGTTAGTGTCGGGGTTGGGGTTCGTGTTGGTGTCGGGGTTAATGTCGGGGTTGGTGTCGTGGTTGGGGTTAGTGTCAGGGTTGGGGTTCGTGTTGGTGTCGGGGTTAATTTCGGGGTTGGTGTCGTGGTTGGGGTTAATGTCGGGGTTAGTGTTGGTGTCGGGGTTAATGTCGGGGTTGGTGTCGTGGTTGGGGTTAATGTCGGGGTTGGTGTCGTGGTTGGGGTTAATGTCGGGGTTGGTGTCGTGGTTGGGGTTAATGTCGGGGTTGGTGTCGTGGTTGGGGTTAATGTCGGGGTTGGTGTCGTGGTTGGGGTTAATGTCGGGGTTGGTGTCGTGGTTGGGGTTAATGTCGGGGTTGGTGTCGGGATTGGTGTCGGGGTTGGGGTTAGTGTCGGGGTTGGGGTTAGTGTCGGGGTTGGTGTCGTGGTTGGGGTTAATGTCGGGGTTGGTGTCGTGGTTGGGGTTAATGTCGGGGTTGGTGTCGTGGTTGGGGTTAATGTCGGGGTTGGTGTCGTGGTTGGGGTTAATGTCGGGGTTGGTGTCGTGGTTGGGGTTAATGTCGGGGTTGGGGTTAATGTCGGGGTTGGGGTTAATGTCGGGGTTGGTGTCGGGATTGGTGTCGGGGTTGGGGTTAGTGTTGGTGTCGGGGTCAGTGTTGGTGTCGGGATTGGTGTCAGGGTTGGGGTTAGTGTTGGGGTTGGTGTCGGGGTTGGTGTCGGGGTTGGGGTTAGTGTTGGTGTCGGGGTTAATGTCGGGGTTGGGGTTAGTGTTGGTGTTGTGGTTAGGGTTAATGTCGGGGTTGGTGTCGTGGTTGGGGTTAATGTCGGGGTTGGGGTTAATGTCGGGGTTGGGGTTAATGTCGGGGTTGGTGTCGTGGTTGTGGTTAATGTCGGGGGCGGGGTTAATGTGGGGGTTGGGGTTAATGTCGGGGTTGGGGTTAATGTCGGGGTTAATGTCGGGGTTCGTGTTGGTGTCGGGGTTAATGTCGGGGTTGGTGTCGTGGTTGGGGTTAATGTCGGGGTTGGGGTTAATGTCGGGGTTGGTGTCGTGGTTGGGGTTAATGTCGGGGTTGGTGTCGTGGTTGGGGTTAATGTCGGGGTTGGTGTCGTGGTTGGGGTTAATGTCGGGGTAGGTGTCGTGGTTGAGGTTAATGTCGGGGTTGGTGTCGTGGTTGGGGTTAATGTCGGGGTTGGTGTCGTGGTTGGGGTTAATGTCGGGGTTGGTGTCGTGGTTGGGGTTAATGTCGGGGTTGGTGTCGGGATTGGTATCGGGGTTAGTGTTGGTGTCGGGGTCAGTGTTGGTGTCGGGGTCAGTGTCGGGGTTGGGGTTAATGTCGGGGTTGGTGTCGTGGTTGGGGTTAATGTCGGGGTTGGTGTCGTGGTTGGGGTTAATGTCGGGGTTGGGGTTAATGTCGGGGTTGGGGTTAATGTCGGGGTTGGGGTTAATGTCGGGGTTCGTGTTGGTGTCGGGGTTAATGTCGGGGTTAGTGTCGTGGTTGGGGTTAATGTCGGGGTTGGTGTCGTGGTTGGGGTTAATGTCGGGGTTGGTGTCGTGGTTGGGGTTAATGTCGGGGTTGGTGTCGTGGTTGGGGTTAATGTCGGGGTTGGTGTCGTGGTTGGGGTTAATGTCGGGGTTGGTGTCGTGGTTGGGGTTAATGTCGGGGTTGGTGTCGTGGTTGGGGTTAATGTCGGGGTTGGTGTCGTGGTTGGGGTTAATGTCGTGGTTGGTGTCGTGGTTGGGGTTAATGTCGTGGTTGGTGTCGTGGTTGGGGTTAATGTCGGGGTTGGGGTTAATGTCGGGGTTGGTGTCGTGGTTGGGGTTAATGTCGGGGTTGGGGTTAATGTCGGGGTTGGGGTTAATGTCGGGGTTGGGGTTAATGTCGGTGTTGGGGTTAATGTCGGTGTTGGGGTTAGTGTCGGGGTTAATGTCGGGGTTGGTGTCGTGGTTGGGGTTAATGTCGGGGTTGGTGTCGTGGTTGGGGTTAATGTCGGGGTTGGTGTCGTGGTTGGGGTTAATGTCGGGGTTGGTGTCGTGGTTGGGGTTAATGTCGGGGTTGGTGTCGTGGTTGGGGTTAATGTCGGGGTTGGGGTTAGTGTCGGGGTTAGTGTCGTGGTTGGTGTCAGGGTTGGTGTTAGTGTCAGGGTTGGGGTTCGTGTTGGTGTCGGGGTTAATGTCGGGGTTGGTGTCGTGGTTGGGGTTAATGTCGGGGTTAGTGTTGGTGTCGGGGTTAATGTCGGGGTTGGTGTCGGGGTTGGGGTTAGTGTCGTGGTTGGGGTTAATGTCGGGGTTGGTGTCGTGGTTGGGGTTAATGTCGGGGTTGGTGTCGTGGTTGGGGTTAATGTCGGGGTTGGTGTCGTGGTTGGGGTTAATGTCGGGGTTGGTGTCGTGGTTGGGGTTAATGTCGGGGTTGGTGTCGTGGTTGGGGTTAATGTCGGGGTTGGTGTCGTGGTTGGGGTTAATGTCGGGGTTGGTGTCGTGGTTGGGGTTAATGTCGGGGTTGGTGTCGTGGTTGGGGTTAATGTCGGGGTTGGTGTCGTGGTTGGGGTTAATGTCGGGGTTGGTGTCGGGATTGGTGTCGGGGTTGGGGTTAGTGTTGGTGTCGGGGTTGGGGTTAGTGTCGGGGTTGGTGTCGTGGTTGGGGTTAATGTCGGGGTTGGTGTCGTGGTTGGGGTTAATGTCGGGGTTGGTGTCGTGGTTGGGGTTAATGTCGGGGTTGGTGTCGTGGTTGGGGTTAATGTCGGGGTTGGTGTCGTGGTTGGGGTTAATGTCGGGGTTGGTGTCGTGGTTGGGGTTAATGTCGGGGTTGGTGTCGTGGTTGGGGTTAATGTCGGGGTTGGGGTTAATGTCGGGGTTGGGGTTAATGTCGGGGTTGGTGTCGTGGTTGGGGTTAATGTCGGGGTTGGGGTTAATGTCGGGGTTGGGGTTAGTGTCGGGGTTGGGGTTAGTGTCGGGGCTGGGGTTAGTGTCGGGGTTGGGGTTAATGTCGGGGTTGGGGTTAATGTCGGGGTTGGGGTTAGTGTCGGGGTTAATGTCGGGGTTGGTGTCGTGATTGGGGTTAATGTCGGGGTTGGTGTCGTGGTTGGGGTTAATGTCGGGGTTGGTGTCGTGGTTGGGGTTAATGTCGGGGTTGGTGTCGTGGTTGGGGTTAATGTCGGGGTTGGTGTCGTGGTTGGGGTTAATGTCGGGGTTGGTGTCGTGGTTGGGGTTAATGTCGGGGTTGGGGTTAGTGTCGGGGTTAGTGTCGTGGTTGGTGTCAGGGTTGGGGTTAGTGTCAGGGTTGGGGTTCGTGTTGGTGTCGGGGTTAATGTCGGGGTTGGTGTCGTGGTTGGGGTTAATGTCGGGGTTAGTGTTGGTGTCGGGGTTAATGTCGGGGTTGGTGTCGTGGTTGGGGTTAATGTCGGGGTTGGTGTCGTGGTTGGGGTTAATGTCGGGGTTCGTGTTGGTGTCGGGGTTAATGTCGGGGTTGGTGTCGTGGTTGGGGTTAATGTCGGGGTTGGTGTCGGGGTTGGGGTTAATGTCGGGGTTGGTGTCGTGGTTGGGGTTAATGTCGGGGTTGGTGTCGTGGTTGGGGTTAATGTCGGGGTTGGTGTCGTGGTTGGGGTTAATGTCGGGATTGGTGTCGTGGTTGGGGTTAATGTCGGGGTTGGTGTCGTGGTTGGGGTTAATGTCGGGGTTGGTGTCGTGGTTGGGGTTAATGTCGGGGTTGGTGTCGTGGTTGGGGTTAATGTCGGGGTTGGTGTCGGGATTGGTGTCGGGGTTGGGGTTAGTGTTGGTGTCGGGGTTGGGGTTAGTGTCGGGGTTGGTGTCGTGGTTGGGGTTAATGTCGGGGTTGGTGTCGTGGTTGGGGTTAATGTCGGGGTTGGTGTCGTGGTTGGGGTTAATGTCGGGGTTGGTGTCGTGGTTGGGGTTAATGTCGGGGTTGGTGTCGTGGTTGGGGTTAATGTCGGGGTTGGGGTTAATGTCGGGGTTGGTGTCGTGGTTGGGGTTAATGTCGGGGTTGGGGTTAATGTCGGGGTTGGGGTTAATGTCGGGGTTGGGGTTAATGTCGGGGTTGGGGTTAGTGTCGGGGTTGGGGTTAATGTCGGGGTTGGGGTTAATGTCGGGGTTGGGGTTAGTGTCGTGGTTGGGGTTAATGTCGGGGTTGGTGTCGTGGTTGGGGTTAATGTCGGGGTTGGTGTCGTGGTTGGGGTTAATGTCGGGGTTGGTGTCGTGGTTGGGGTTAATGTCGGGG
Organism: Salmo salar; assembly: GCF_965601325.2. Taxonomy (NCBI): domain Eukaryota; kingdom Metazoa; phylum Chordata; class Actinopteri; order Salmoniformes; family Salmonidae; genus Salmo; species Salmo salar. Next base: position 44,193,153 of record NC_138309.1, on the reverse strand, counting down.
TTGGTGTCGTGGTTGGGGTTAATGTCGGGGTTGGTGTCGTGGTTGGGGTTAGTGTCGGGGTTGGGGTTCGTGTTGGTGTCGGGGTTATTGTCGGGGTTGGTGTCGTGGTTGGGGTTAGTGTCAGGGTTGGGGTTCGTGTTGGTGTCGGGGTTAATTTCGGGGTTGGTGTCGTGGTTGGGGTTAATGTCGGGGTTAGTGTTGGTGTCGGGGTTAATGTCGGGGTTGGTGTCGTGGTTGGGGTTAATGTCGGGGTTGGTGTCGTGGTTGGGGTTAATGTCGGGGTTGGTGTCGTGGTTGGGGTTAATGTCGGGGTTGGTGTCGTGGTTGGGGTTAATGTCGGGGTTGGTGTCGTGGTTGGGGTTAATGTCAGGGTTGGTGTCGTGGTTGGGGTTAATGTCGGGGTTGGTGTCGGGATTGGTGTCGGGGTTGGGGTTAGTGTCGGGGTTGGGGTTAGTGTCGGGGTTGGTGTCGTGGTTGGGGTTAATGTCGGGGTTGGTGTCGTGGTTGGGGTTAATGTCGGGGTTGGTGTCGTGGTTGGGGTTAATGTCGGGGTTGGTGTCGTGGTTGGGGTTAATGTCGGGGTTGGTGTCGTGGTTGGGGTTAATGTCGGGGTTGGGGTTAATGTCGGGGTTGGTGTCGGGATTGGTGTCGGGGTTGGGGTTAGTGTTGGTGTCGGGGTCAGTGTTGGTGTCGGGATTGGTGTCAGGGTTGGGGTTAGTGTTGGGGTTGGTGTCGGGGTTGGTGTCGGGGTTGGGGTTAGTGTTGGTGTCGGGGTTAATGTCGGGGTTGGGGTTAATGTCGGGGTTGGGGTTAATGTCGGGGTTGGGGTTAATGTCGGGGTTGGTGTCGTGGTTGTGGTTAATGTCGGGGGCGGGGTTAATGTGGGGGTTGGGGTTAATGTCGGGGTTGGGGTTAATGTCGGGGTTAATGTCGGGGTTCGTGTTGGTGTCGGGGTTAATGTCGGGGTTGGTGTCGTGGTTGGGGTTAATGTCGGGGTTGGGGTTAATGTCGGGGTTGGTGTCGTGGTTGGGGTTAATGTCGGGGTTGGTGTCGTGGTTGGGGTTAATGTCGGGGTTGGTGTCGTGGTTGGGGTTAATGTCGGGGTAGGTGTCGTGGTTGAGGTTAATGTCGGGGTTGGTGTCGTGGTTGGGGTTAATGTCGGGGTTGGTGTCGTGGTTGGGGTTAATGTCGGGGTTGGTGTCGTGGTTGGGGTTAATGTCGGGGTTGGTGTCGGGATTGGTATCGGGGTTAGTGTTGGTGTCGGGGTCAGTGTTGGTGTCGGGGTTGGTGTCGGGGTTGGGGTTAATGTCGGGGTTGGTGTCGTGGTTGGGGTTAATGTCGGGGTTGGTGTCGTGGTTGGGGTTAATGTCGGGGTTGGGGTTAATGTCGGGGTTGGGGTTAATGTCGGGGTTGGGGTTAATGTCGGGGTTCGTGTTGGTGTCGGGGTTAATGTCGGGGTTAGTGTCGTGGTTGGGGTTAATGTCGGGGTTGGTGTCGTGGTTAATGTCGGGGTTGGTGTCGTGGTTGGGGTTAATGTCGGGGTTGGTGTCGTGGTTGGGGTTAATGTCGGGGTTGGTGTCGTGGTTGGGGTTAATGTCGGGGTTGGTGTCGTGGTTAGGGTTAATGTCGGGGTTGGTGTCGTGGTTGGGGTTAATGTCGGGGTTGGTGTCGTGGTTGGGGTTAATGTCGGGGTTGGTGTCGTGGTTGGGGTTAATGTCGGGGTTGGTGTCGTGGTTGGGGTTAATGTCGGGGTTGGTGTCGTGGTTGGGGTTAATGTCGGGGTTGGTGTCGTGGTTGGGGTTAATGTCGGGGTTGGTGTCGTGGTTGGGGTTAATGTCGGGGTTGGTGTCGTGGTTAGGGTTAATGTCGGGGTTGGTGTCGTGGTTAGGGTTAATGTCGGGGTTGGTGTCGTGGTTGGGGTTAATGTCGGGGTTGGTGTCGTGGTTGGGGTTAATGTCGGGGTTGGTGTCGTGGTTGGGGTTAATGTCGGGGTTGGTGTCGTGGTTGGGGTTAATGTCGGGGTTGGTGTCGTGGTTGGGGTTAATGTCGGGGTTGGTGTCGTGGTTGGGGTTAATGTCGGGGTTGGTGTCGTGGTTGGGGTTAATGTCGGGGTTGGTGTCGTGGTTGGGGTTAATGTCGGGGTTGGTGTCGTGGTTGGGGTTAATGTCGGGGTTGGTGTCGTGGTTGGGGTTAATGTCGGGGTTGGGGTCGTGGTTGGGCTTAATGTCGGGGTTGGTGTCGTGGTTGGGGTTAATGTCGGGGTTGGTGTCGTGGTTGGGGTTAATGTCGGGGTTGGGGTCGTGGTTGGGGTTAATGTCGGGGTTGGTGTCGTGGTTGGGGTTAATGTCGGGGTTGGTGTCGTGGTTGGGGTTAATGTCGGGGTTGGGGTTAATGTCGGGGTTGGGGTTAATGTCGGGGTTGGGGTTAATGTCGGGGTTCGTGTTGGTGTCGGGGTTAATGTCGGGGTTGGGGTTAATGTCGGTGTTGGGGTTAATGTCGGTGTTGGGGTTAGTGTCGGGGTTAATGTCGGGGTTGGTGTCGTGGTTGGGGTTAATGTCGGGGTTGGTGTCGTGGTTGGGGTTAATGTCGGGGTTGGTGTCGTGGTTGGGGTTAATGTCGGGGTTGGTGTCGTGGTTGGGGTTAATGTCGGGGTTGGTGTCGTGGTTGGGGTTAATGTCGGGGTTGGGGTTAGTGTCGGGGTTAGTGTCGTGGTTGGTGTCAGGGTTGGTGTTAGTGTCAGGGTTGGGGTTCGTGTTGGTGTCGGGGTTAATGTCGGGGTTGGTGTCGTGGTTGGGGTTAATGTCGGGGTTAGTGTTGGTGTCGGGGTTAATGTCGGGGTTGGTGTCGGGGTTGGGGTTAGTGTCGTGGTTGGGGTTAATGTCGGGGTTGGTGTCGTGGTTGGGGTTAATGTCGGGGTTGGTGTCGTGGTTGGGGTTAATGTCGGGGTTGGTGTCGTGGTTGGGGTTAATGTCGGGGTTGGTGTCGTGGTTGGGGTTAATGTCGGGGTTGGTGTCGTGGTTGGGGTTAATGTCGGGGTTGGTGTCGTGGTTGGGGTTAATGTCGGGGTTGGTGTCGTGGTTGGGGTTAATGTCGGGGTTGGTGTCGTGGTTGGGGTTAATGTCGGGGTTGGTGTCGGGATTGGTGTCGGGGTTGGGGTTAGTGTTGGTGTCGGGGTTGGGGTTAGTGTCGGGGTTGGTGTCGTGGTTGGGGTTAATGTCGGGGTTGGTGTCGTGGTTGGGGTTAATGTCGGGGTTGGTGTCGTGGTTGGGGTTAATGTCGGGGTTGGTGTCGTGGTTGGGGTTAATGTCGGGGTTGGTGTCGTGGTTGGGGTTAATGTCGGGGTTGGTGTCGTGGTTGGGGTTAATGTCGGGGTTGGTGTCGTGGTTGGGGTTAATGTCGGGGTTGGGGTTAATGTCGGGGTTGGGGTTAATGTCGGGGTTGGTGTCGTGGTTGGGGTTAATGTCGGGGTTGGGGTTAATGTCGGGGTTGGGGTTAATGTCGGGGTTGGTGTCGTGGTTGGGGTTAATGTCGGGGTTGGGGTTAATGTCGGGGTTGGGGTTAGTGTCGGGGTTGGGGTTAGTGTCGGGGCTGGGGTTAGTGTCGGGGTTGGGGTTAATGTCGGGGTTGGGGTTAATGTCGGGGTTGGGGTTAGTGTCGGGGTTAATGTCGGGGTTGGTGTCGTGATTGGGGTTAATGTCGGGGTTGGTGTCGTGGTTGGGGTTAATGTCGGGGTTGGTGTCGTGGTTGGGGTTAATGTCGGGGTTGGTGTCGTGGTTGGGGTTAATGTCGGGGTTGGTGTCGTGGTTGGGGTTAATGTCGGGGTTGGTGTCGTGGTTGGGGTTAATGTCGGGGTTGGGGTTAGTGTCGGGGTTAGTGTCGTGGTTGGTGTCAGGGTTGGGGTTAGTGTCAGGGTTGGGGTTCGTGTTGGTGTCGGGGTTAATGTCGGGGTTGGTGTCGTGGTTGGGGTTAATGTCGGGGTTAGTGTTGGTGTCGGGGTTAATGTCGGGGTTGGTGTCGTGGTTGGGGTTAATGTCGGGGTTGGTGTCGTGGTTGGGGTTAATGTCGGGGTTCGTGTTGGTGTCGGGGTTAATGTCGGGGTTGGTGTCGTGGTTGGGGTTAATGTCGGGGTTGGTGTCGGGGTTGGGGTTAATGTCGGGGTTGGTGTCGTGGTTGGGGTTAATGTCGGGGTTGGTGTCGTGGTTGGGGTTAATGTCGGGGTTGGTGTCGTGGTTGGGGTTAATGTCGGGGTTGGTGTCGTGGTTGGGGTTAATGTCGGGATTGGTGTCGTGGTTGGGGTTAATGTCGGGGTTGGTGTCGTGGTTGGGGTTAATGTCGGGGTTGGTGTCGTGGTTGGGGTTAATGTCGGGGTTGGTGTCGTGGTTGGGGTTAATGTCGGGGTTGGTGTCGGGATTGGTGTCGGGGTTGGGGTTAGTGTTGGTGTCGGGGTTGGGGTTAGTGTCGGGGTTGGTGTCGTGGTTGGGGTTAATGTCGGGGTTGGTGTCGTGGTTGGGGTTAATGTCGGGGTTGGTGTCGTGGTTGGGGTTAATGTCGGGGTTGGTGTCGTGGTTGGGGTTAATGTCGGGGTTGGTGTCGTGGTTGGGGTTAATGTCGGGGTTGGGGTTAATGTCGGGGTTGGTGTCGTGGTTGGGGTTAATGTCGGGGTTGGGGTTAATGTCGGGGTTGGGGTTAATGTCGGGGTTGGGGTTAATGTCGGGGTTGGGGTTAGTGTCGGGGTTGGGGTTAATGTCGGGGTTGGGGTTAATGTCGGGGTTGGGGTTAGTGTCGTGGTTGGGGTTAATGTCGGGGTTGGTGTCGTGGTTGGGGTTAATGTCGGGGTTGGTGTCGTGGTTGGGGTTAATGTCGGGGTTGGTGTCGTGGTTGGGGTTAATGTCGGGGTTGGTGTCGTGGTTGGGGTTAATGTCGGGGTTGGTGTCGTGGTTGGGGTTAGTGTCGGGGTTGGGGTTCGTGTTGGTGTCGGGGTTATTGTCGGGGTTGGTGTCGTGGTTGGGGTTAGTGTCAGGGTTGGGGTTCGTGTTGGTGTCGGGGTTAATTTCGGGGTTGGTGTCGTGGTTGGGGTTAATGTCGGGGTTAGTGTTGGTGTCGGGGTTAATGTCGGGGTTGGTGTCGTGGTTGGGGTTAATGTCGGGGTTGGTGTCGTGGTTGGGGTTAATGTCGGGGTTGGTGTCGTGGTTGGGGTTAATGTCGGGGTTGGTGTCGTGGTTGGGGTTAATGTCGGGGTTGGTGTCGTGGTTGGGGTTAATGTCGGGGTTGGTGTCGTGGTTGGGGTTAATGTCAGGGTTGGTGTCGTGGTTGGGGTTAATGTCGGGGTTGGTGTCGGGATTGGTGTCGGGGTTGGGGTTAGTGTCGGGGTTGGGGTTAGTGTCGGGGTTGGTGTCGTGGTTGGGGTTAATGTCGGGGTTGGTGTCGTGGTTGGGGTTAATGTCGGGGTTGGTGTCGTGGTTGGGGTTAATGTCGGGGTTGGTGTCGTGGTTGGGGTTAATGTCGGGGTTGGTGTCGTGGTTGGGGTTAATGTCGGGGTTGGGGTTAATGTCGGGGTTGGTGTCGGGATTGGTGTCGGGGTTGGGGTTAGTGTTGGTGTCGGGGTCAGTGTTGGTGTCGGGATTGGTGTCAGGGTTGGGGTTAGTGTTGGGGTTGGTGTCGGGGTTGGTGTCGGGGTTGGGGTTAGTGTTGGTGTCGGGGTTAATGTCGGGGTTGGGGTTAATGTCGGGGTTGGGGTTAATGTCGGGGTTGGGGTTAATGTCGGGGTTGGTGTCGTGGTTGTGGTTAATGTCGGGGGCGGGGTTAATGTGGGGGTTGGGGTTAATGTCGGGGTTGGGGTTAATGTCGGGGTTAATGTCGGGGTTCGTGTTGGTGTCGGGGTTAATGTCGGGGTTGGTGTCGTGGTTGGGGTTAATGTCGGGGTTGGGGTTAATGTCGGGGTTGGTGTCGTGGTTGGGGTTAATGTCGGGGTTGGTGTCGTGGTTGGGGTTAATGTCGGGGTTGGTGTCGTGGTTGGGGTTAATGTCGGGGTAGGTGTCGTGGTTGAGGTTAATGTCGGGGTTGGTGTCGTGGTTGGGGTTAATGTCGGGGTTGGTGTCGTGGTTGGGGTTAATGTCGGGGTTGGTGTCGTGGTTGGGGTTAATGTCGGGGTTGGTGTCGGGATTGGTATCGGGGTTAGTGTTGGTGTCGGGGTCAGTGTTGGTGTCGGGGTTGGTGTCGGGGTTAATGTCGGGGTTGGTGTCGTGGTTGGGGTTAATGTCGGGGTTGGTGTCGTGGTTGGGGTTAATGTCGGGGTTGGGGTTAATGTCGGGGTTGGGGTTAATGTCGGGGTTGGGGTTAATGTCGGGGTTCGTGTTGGTGTCGGGGTTAATGTCGGGGTTAGTGTCGTGGTTGGGGTTAATGTCGGGGTTGGTGTCGTGGTTAATGTCGGGGTTGGTGTCGTGGTTGGGGTTAATGTCGGGGTTGGTGTCGTGGTTGGGGTTAATGTCGGGGTTGGTGTCGTGGTTGGGGTTAATGTCGGGGTTGGTGTCGTGGTTAGGGTTAATGTCGGGGTTGGTGTCGTGGTTGGGGTTAATGTCGGGGTTGGTGTCGTGGTTGGGGTTAATGTCGGGGTTGGTGTCGTGGTTGGGGTTAATGTCGGGGTTGGTGTCGTGGTTGGGGTTAATGTCGGGGTTGGTGTCGTGGTTGGGGTTAATGTCGGGGTTGGTGTCGTGGTTGGGGTTAATGTCGGGGTTGGTGTCGTGGTTGGGGTTAATGTCGGGGTTGGTGTCGTGGTTGGGGTTAATGTCGGGGTTGGTGTCGTGGTTAGGGTTAATGTCGGGGTTGGTGTCGTGGTTAGGGTTAATGTCGGGGTTGGTGTCGTGGTTGGGGTTAATGTCGGGGTTGGTGTCGTGGTTGGGGTTAATGTCGGGGTTGGTGTCGTGGTTGGGGTTAATGTCGGGGTTGGTGTCGTGGTTGGGGTTAATGTCGGGGTTGGTGTCGTGGTTGGGGTTAATGTCGGGGTTGGTGTCGTGGTTGGGGTTAATGTCGGGGTTGGTGTCGTGGTTGGGGTTAATGTCGGGGTTGGTGTCGTGGTTGGGGTTAATGTCGGGGTTGGTGTCGTGGTTGGGGTTAATGTCGGGGTTGGTGTCGTGGTTGGGGTTAATGTCGGGGTTGGTGTCGTGGTTGGGGTTAATGTCGGGGTTGGGGTCGTGGTTGGGGTTAATGTCGGGGTTGGTGTCGTGGTTGGGGTTAATGTCGGGGTTGGTGTCGTGGTTGGGGTTAATGTCGGGGTTGGGGTCGTGGTTGGGGTTAATGTCGGGGTTGGTGTCGTGGTTGGGGTTAATGTCGGGGTTGGTGTCGTGGTTGGGGTTAATGTCGGGGTTGGTGTCGTGGTTGGGGTTAATGTCGGGGTTGGTGTCGTGGTTGGGGTTAATGTCGGGGTTGGTGTCGTGGTTGGGGTTAATGTCGGGGTTGGTGTCGTGGTTGGGGTTAATGTTGGGGTTGGGGTTAATGTCGGGGTTGGTGTCGTGGTTGGGGTTAATGTCGGGGTTGGTGTCGTGGTTGGGGTTAATGTCGGGGTTGGTGTCGTGGTTGGGGTTAATGTCGGGGTTGGTGTCGGGGTTGGGGTTAATGTCGGGGTTGGTGTCGTGGTTGGGGTTAATGTTGGGGTTGGTGTCGTGGTTGGGGTTAATGTCGGGGTTGGTGTCGTGGTTGGGGTTAATGTCGGGGTTGGGGTTAGTGTCGGGGTTAGTACCTACCTCAGCGATAGAGTCCTTCAGCTCGTTGTACTTGTAGATGTCAAAACGTTGTCTCTTCACTCCCTTGTGGAAGAACAGCAGGTACTGTCTGTCCCTGGCGTCAGGGTAGATGTACTCCTACAGGACGAGGGATATTCTGTCACAATAACACAACACACAACTAGACCTACTCCAGAATGCTACAACTTCTACTAGGGATTATACAGTATACATACTGTACCCCAACAGGAAAAGGAGGACACATTCATGAATGAACCAAACATGAATGAACCAAACATGAATGAACCTGCTCCAAAAAACTACTAGAATACACAAAGCCTAGTGCTTAGTCTCAACACACAAACGCAGTCTGGCCCTGTAAAAGGCTTGGATTTGCTGTGTGCTATAGAGGGTGTGTGTGTGTGTTACCTGGCGTGTGAGTACGTAGTAGGAGTACATAGCCATGGCGGTGGCGTAGGTAATGAAGTAGGTAACAGGCTCCATGATATCCCAGGAGTACTCCCACCAGGTGAGGCGCGCAAGGATCCCAAACTGTGTTGCCATGTAGGCCATGCCCCCCCACAGCACCCAGGTGGTACGACGCTCCGCCTTACGACTCAGCTCCTCCCTCACCTGGGCAAACAGCCAATCAGAGACAGCCATCAGTCATAAAAAGGCACACCTACACCATTGGTCCACTGTAGCTCAGTTGTTAGAGCATGGTGCTTGCAACACCAGGAAGACGGGTTTGATTCCCGGGACCACCAATTCGCAAAACATGTATCCAGGCATGACTGTATGAATGAAGGACATTTTTTCCAGAGTCAAATTGCCAATTGGTAACCGATCCCTTATGAGATTAATTGACACATAAACAAACATTACAATAATTCACTGTGGTAATTAATGATAATTCTTCTTCCGGTGTTCGATGCACTGCGCATCGCATAATGAGTAAAAAATTAAGTTGCGTTGGATAAAAGCATCAGCTAAAAGACATATATAATCACTCACTACCGTCAAACACCTTCATCACTCACTACCGTCAAACACCTTCATCACTCACTACCGTCAAACACCTTCATCACTCACTACCGTCAAACACCTTCATCACTCACTACCGTCAAACACCTTCATCACTCACTACCGTCAAACATCTTCATCACTCACTACCGTCAAACACCTTCATCACTCACTACCGTCAAACACCTTCATCACTCACTACCGTCAAACACCTTCATCACTCACTACCGTCAAACACCTTCATCACTCACTACCGTCAAACACCTTCATCACTCACTACCGTCAAACACCTTCATCACTCACTACCGTCAAACACCTTCATCACTCACTACCGTCAAACACCTTCATCACTCACTACCGTCAAACATCTTCATCACTCACTACCTTCAAACATCTTCATCACTCACTACTGTCAAACGTCTTCATCACTCACTACCGTCAAACACCTTCATCACTCACTACCTTCAAACACCTTCATCACTCACTACCGTCAAACACCTTCATCACTCACTACCGTCAAACACCTTCATCACTCACTACCGTCAAACACCTTCATCACTCACTACCTTCAAACACCTTCATCACTCACTACCGTCAAACACCATCACTCACTACCGTCAAACACCTTCATCACTCACTACCTTCAAACATCTTCATCACTCACTACTGTCAAACATCTTCATCACTCACTACCTTCAAACACCTTCATCACTCACTACCGTCAAACACCTTCATCACTCACTACCGTCAAACACCTTCATCACTCACTACCGTCAAACACCTTCATCACTCACTACCGTCAAACACCTTCATCACTCACTACCGTCAAACACCTTCATCACTCACTACCGTCAAACACCTTCATCACTCACTACCGTCAAACACCTTCATCACGCACTACCGTCAAACACCTTCATCACGCACTACCGTCAAACACCTTCATCACTCACTACCGTCAAACACCTTCATCACTCACTACCGTCAAACACCTTCATCACTCACTACCTTCAAACATCTTCATCACTCACTACTGTCAAACATCTTCATCACTCACTACCGTCAAACACCTTCATCACTCACTACCGTCAAACACCTTCATCACTCACTACCGTCAAACACCTTCATCACTCACTACCGTCAAACACCTTCATCACTCACTACCGTCAAACACCTTCATCACTCACTACCGTCAAACACCTTCATCACGCACTACCGTCAAACACCTTCATCACTCACTACCGTCAAACACCTTCATCACGCACTACCGTCAAACACCTTCATCACTCACTACCGTCAAACACCTTCATCACTCACTACCGTCAAACACCTTCATCACTCACTACCTTCAAACATCTTTATCACTACCATCCATTGATTTGTGAATGAACTCTCCCAATGTGCTGGCTTGTGTCCATCCTTCCACTGGGAGTAAAGTGCTGAATACAGTTGTATTGACCCTTTTCTATCCTCCCCCATGCTAAACATGAACCATGCAGTTCTCTATCCCCCCATGTTAAACATTAACCATGCAGTTCTCTATCCCCCCATGTTAAACATTAACCATGCAGTTCTCTATCCCCCCATGTTAAACATTAACCATGCAGTTCTCTATCCCCCCATGCAGTTCTCTATCCCCCCATGCAGTTCTCTATCCCCCCATGTTAAACATTAACCATGCAGTTCTCTATCCCCCCATGTTAAACATTAACCATGCAGTTCTCTATCCCCCCATGCAGTTCTCTATCCCCCCATGCAGTTCTCTATCCCCCCATGTTAAACATTAACCATGCAGTTCTCTATCCCCCCATGTTAAACATTAACCATGCAGTTCTCTATCCCCCCATGCAGTTCTCTATCCCCCCATGCAGTTCTCTATCCCCCCATGTTAAACATTAACCATGCAGTTCTCTATCCCCCCATGTTAAACATTAACCATGCAGTTCTCTATCCCCCCATGCTAAACATGAACCATGCAGTTCTCTATCCCCCCATGCTAAACATGAACCATGCAGTTCTCTATCCCCCCATGCAGTTCTCTATCCCCCCATGTTAAACATTAACCATGCAGTTCTCTATCCCCCCATGCTAAACATTAACCATGCAGTTCTCTATCCCCCCATGCAGTTCTCTATCCCCCCATGCTAAACATTAACCATGCAGTTCTCTATCCCCCCATGTTAAACATTAACCATGCAGTTCTCTATCCCCCCATGCTAAACATTAACCATGCAGTTCTCTATCCCCCCATGCAGTTCTCTATCCCCCCATGCTAAACATTAACCATGCAGTTCTCTATCCCCCCATGCTAAACATTAACCATGCAGTTCTCTATCCCCCCATGCTAAACATTAACCATGCAGTTCTCTATCCCCCCATGCTAAACATTAACCATGCAGTTCTCTATCCCCCCATGCTAAACATTAACCATGCAGTTCTCTATCCCCCCATGCTAAACATTAACCATGAAGTGAATTCTAAACACAGCAATTCATGTCCATCAGAAGACAGAAAAAAAGTGATATTTACAAATGTATTTAATGCCAATAAATGACTGTGTGTACAGTACCTTCTCTAGAGGACGTAGCTGTGAGTTGAGGTCCTCCAGTCTGACCACTAGTTCCTTCTCTTTACTAAGCTGATGTTCTTCTATATGCATGGTGGTGTAGAGCTGCTGAACTAGGAACTTAACGTCGTTCAGACGCTCTGCCTCATCATTGGCTAGGAGATCTACAGACACACACAGAGGGTTAGAAGGTAGAGACAGACAGACAGACAGACAGACAGACAGACAGACAGACAGACAGACAGACAGACAGACAGACAGACAGACTCTGCCTCCTCATTGGCCAGCAGATCTACAGAGACACACAGAGGGTTAGGAGGTAAAAACACAGACAGACAGGCTCCGCCTCCTCAAAGAGGTCAGAGGGTAAAGGAGGGTGGACATGTTAACACACCATTTCTCACACACACACACACACACACACACACACACACACACACACACACACACACACACACACACACACACACACACACACACACACACACACACACACACACACACACACACACACACAGCATAGAGAATGATAGAGGACTCTAGTGCCCAAAAGTCTGTTCTAGCATGGGAGGACCATTGAGGACTCTCACCATGTTGAAGTAGTCGACTGGGTGGAACTTCCTATGGTTTAATTAAGGATCTCATAAGGCCATCCAGGTCAGCAGAAGGGATCAGTTATTAATTATACTTATGAGTAAACATTCCATAACTGCTGGTGGCAGTAAAATCACCAACCCTGGCTTTATACCTGTTCAAACAACACACTGCTGGTGGCAGTAAAATCACCAACCCTGGCTTTATACCTGTTCAAACAACACACTGCTGGTGGCAGTAAAATCACCAACCCTGGCTTTATACCTGTTCAAACAACACACTGCTGGTGGCAGTAAAATCACCAACCCTGGCTTTATACCTGTTCAAACAACACACTGCTGGTGGCAGTAAAATCACCAACCCTGGCTTTATACCTGTTCAAACAACACACTGCTGGTGGCAGTAAAATCACCAACCCTGGCTTTATACCTGTTCAAACAACACACTGCTGGTGGCAGTATGCCAGAGGAATCACTTCAGATCCATTGCGAAATTGAACGTTTGTGCATGTCCTCAAGACATTGGGAGATACCATCTAAACTGGCCACTAGGAGACAAAAAAATAAATCATCTACAAACGAGTGCCCCACACTGAGATTGAACCTGCGCTCTACGGAGCGGGAGCTCACAACTTTTTACCCCTCTGCCATCTGTCCACAACGATTTAGCAAGCCCAGTCGCAATTAACGCCCAAACTTAACCGTGGAGTTTGTTTTAGTGCGCCTACATTTAACACATTTATTACAGAATTTGGAAGTTGGGACATGAAGTCAGACTGGGATATCTTGTTGAGTGTACAGCCTTTCAGTTTGTTTACTAACTCATAGAAGTAGTAGAAGAAGAAAATGAACTACTTCAAAATGGAGATGGCCTCAATGGCGCTGCCCTTGTGTTCACTGGGATGGATACAACGTTGTGATGTCTATACATCTCTATGGTAGAAAAAAAAGGGGAAGGCAGACATTGTTCATCTAAGTCTATGACAGACAGACAGACAGACAGACAGACAGACAGACAGACAGACAGACAGACAAGAGTCAGACAAGAGTCAGACAAGACAGACAGACAAGACAGTCAGACAAGACAGACAGACAAGACAGTCAGACAAGACAGACAAGACAGTCAGACAAGACAGTCAGACAAGACAGATGCCTACTTTCACCTTAAAAGTATGAAGTACAAAATAAATGTGTTTTCATCTCCTGCCCCTGGTCAATCTCACCTCTTCGTGGCGGCCTCACCAGGTGCGTAACGT
>NC_138309.1:44125000-44175000 GCF_965601325.2 Salmo salar | reverse complement strand
GGGGAAGCCCCTACCCCTCTCTACCTCTGGATCTGACAGGGGAAGCCCTACCCCTCTCTACCTCTCTGGATCTGACAGGGGAAGCCCTACCCCTCTCTACCTCTCTGGATCTGACAGGGGAAGCCCCTACCCCTCTCTACCGCTCTGGATCTGATAGGGGAAGCCCCTACCCCTCTCTGGATCTGACAGGGGAAGCCCCTTCCCCTCTCAACCTCTCTGGATCTGATAGGGGAAGCCCCTACCCCTCTCTACCACTCTGGATCTGACAGGGGAACCCCCTTCCCCTCTCTACCTCTCTGGATCTGACAGGGGAAGCCCCTAACTCTCTCAACCTCTCTGGATCTGACAGGGGAAGCCCCTACCCCTCTCTACCTCTCTGGATCTGACAGGGGAAGCCCCTACCCCTCTCTACCTGACAGGGGAAGCCCCCTACCCCTCTCTACCCCTCTGGATCTGACAGGGGAAGCCCCTACCCCTCTGGATCTGACAGGGGAAGCCCCTACCCCTCTCTACCACTCTGGATCTGACAGGGGAAGCCCCTACCCCTCTCTACCTCTCTGGATCTGACAGGGGAAGCCCCTACCCCTCTCTACCTCTCTGGATCTGACAGGGGAAGCCCCTACCCCTCTCTACCACTCTGGATCTGACAGGGGAAGCCCCTACCCCTCTCTCCCACTCTGGATCTGACAGGGGAAGCCCTTACCCTCTCTACCTTTGACTTGAGGCCTGAGGCTCTACCTTGAGCACCATCTCAGAGTCAGCTATCTCACAACCACATTGGTGTTGACTGAAAAATCTATATGACTCAGCCGTCAGCACCAAACCACATTACCCAGAATGGCTCCATGCCAGAGTGCGGTATAAACACTCACCTTCTGGAGCGGTGGAGGAACTCAGTAGTCTCTGGCCCTGCCATGAGGGGGCGCCCCTCCATCCCTAGAGAGAGAGAGAGAGAGAGAGAGAGAGAGAGAGAGAGAGAGAGAGAGAGAGAGAGAGAGAGAGAGAGAGAGAAAGAAAAGTATTATATTGTCTGTTTGAAATCAACTTTACAAATACCAGTTCAGCCTCTTCATATAAACAGACAAATCAGTTTGTACACAATGTGCTGAAATAAATAACGTTCGATTTGAATTAAAAAAGGACAGACAGTATATATAGTTTACCCAAACATTATTTTACAGGAATCAACCGCTGTTGGATCTAAATGTTCACACTGTATCCTGTACATGTGTGTATAATGAAGTATTGTTCACACTGTATCCTGTACATGTGTGTATAATGAAGTATTGTTCACACTGTATCCTGTACATGTGTGTATAATGAAGTATTGTTCACACTGTATCCTGTACATGTGTGTATAATGAAGTATTGTTCACACTGTATCCTGTACATGTGTGTATAATGATTTATTGTTCACGCTGTATCCTGTACATGTGTGTATAATGAAGTATTGTTCACGCTGTATCCTGTACATGTGTGTATAATGAAGTTTTGTTCACGCTGTATCCTGTACATGTGTGTATAATGAAGTATTGTTCACGCTGTATCCTGTACATGGGTGTATAATGAAGTATTGTTCACGCTGTATCCTGTACATGGGTGTATAATGAAGTATTGTTCACGCTGTATCCTGTACATGTGTGTATAATGAAGTATTGTTCACGCAGTATCCTGTACATGGGTGTATAATGAAGTATTGTTCACACAGTATCCTGTACATGGGTGTATAATGAAGTATTGTTCACACTGTATCCTGTACATGGGTGTATAATGAAGTATTGTTCACACTGTATCCTGTACATGGGTGTATAATGAAGTATTGTTCACACTGTATCCTGTACATGGGTGTATAATGAAGTATTGTTCACACTGTATCCTGTACATGGGTGTATAATGAAGTATTGTTCACACTGTATCCTGTACATGGGTGTATAATGAAGTATTGTTCACACTGTATCCTGTACATGGGTGTATAATGAAGTATTGTTCACACTGTATCCTGTACATGTGTGTATAATGAAGTATTGTTCACACTGTATCCTGTACATGGGTGTATAATGAAGTATTGTTCACACTGTATCCTGTACATGGGTGTATAATGAAGTATTGTTCACGCTATATCCTGTACATGGGTGTATAATGAAGTATTGTTCACGCTGTATCCTGTACATGGGTGTATAATGAAGTATTGTTCACGCTGTATCCTGTACATGGGTGTATAATGAAGTATTGTTCACGCTGTATCCTGTACATGGGTGTATAATGAAGTATTGTTCACGCTGTATCCTGTACATGGGTGTATAATGAAGTATTGTTCACACTGTATCCTGTACATGGGTGTATACATCTCCCTCTAGACAAGAACATGTTCTCCCCAGGAGCCTCACAGTGTACACAGACACAGACAGAGACACAGACAGAGACACAGACACAGACACAGACACAGACACAGACGACAGACAGAGACAGAGACAGACACAGACACAGAGACAGAGACAGAGACAGAGACAGAGACAGAGACAGAGACAGACACAGACACAGAGACAGAGACAGAGACAGAGACAGAGACAGAGACAGACACAGACACAGACACAGACACAGACACAGACACAGACACAGAGACAGAGACAGAGACAGAGACAGAGACAGAGACACAGCTAAACTACTCTGTTATGGAAAACCAGCAACAACAACTACGCCAAACCCACATGAACCACCACCTAAAGGAATAGACACAGACAGAAAGGAATGTGACAATGAAACAGAAGTGAGGAACACAATACGTGGCCTGCATAGTGTGTGTGTGTGTGATAAGCACCTGAATGCATTCTGACTGACAGTAATGAGAGAGTTTTACACAGTAGAAACAAGTTACAACACACACAGCTGTCTGAGCAGGGAGGGAGGGAGACTACGTAGAAGAGGTGGTAGGACCCTCCCTCCCAGAGTTAGTTCCTATATGGTCTCCACATGAGTTGAATTAGTTTAGGGACAACACAAGACAGCATGTCACTGTTGCCCTGAGCAGAGAGGAAGCCTTTTAAAGGCAGACAGGGCCTGTCAGAATTACTCACAGAGAGAAAACTAAAGGAGGGGGAGGAGAGTGCACGAGGATGAGAAACAGGGTGTTGGGTACGCCTCCGTCAGGGTGTTGGGTACGTCTCCGTCAGGGTGTTGGGTACGTCTCCCCGTCAGGGTGTTGGGTACGTCTCCCCGTCAGGGTGTTGGGTACGTCTCCCCGTCAGGGTGTTGGGTACGCCTCCCCGTCAGGGTGTTGGGTACGTCTCCCCGTCAGGGTGTTGGGTACGTCTCCCCGTCAGGGTGTTGGGTACGTCTCCCCGTCAGGGTGTTGGGTACGTCTCCCCGTCAGGGTGTTGGGTACGCCTCCCCGTCAGGGTGTTGGGTACGCCTCCGTCAGGGTGTTGGGTACGTCTCCCCGTCAGGGTGTTGGGTACGTCTCCCCGTCAGGGTGTTGGGTACGTCTCCCCGTCAGGGTGTTGGGTACGCCTCCCCGTCAGGGTGTTGGGTACGTCTCCCCGTCAGGGTGTTGGGTACGCCTCCCCGTCAGGGTGTTGGGTACATCTCCCCGTCAGGGTGTTGGGTACATCTCCCCGTCAGGGTGTTGGGTACGCCTCCGTCAGGGTGTTGGGTACGATCAGGTGACATGGATGTGCAGCATTGCTGTTCTATGCCAGTCAGCCCACAGATATAGAATACAGTTCCTTGCGAAAGTATTCGGCCCCCTTGAACTTTGACCTTTTGCCACATTTCAGGCTTCAAACATAAAGATATAAAACTGTAATTTCTTGTGAAGAATCAACAACAAGTGGGACACAATTATGAAGTGGAACGAAATTTATTGGATATTTCAAACTTTTTTAACAAATAAAAACCTGAAAAATTGGCCGTGCAAAATTATTCAGCCCCCTTAAGTTAATACTTTGTAGCGCCACCTTTTGCTGCGATTACAGCTGTAAGTCGCTTGGGGTATGTCTCTATCAGTTTTGCACATCGAGAGACTGACATTTTTGCCCATTCCTCCTTGCAAAACAGTTCGAGCTCAGTGAGGTTGGATGGAGAGCGTTTGTGAACAGCAGTTTTCAGTTCTTTCCACAGATTCTCGATTGGATTCAGGTCTGGACTTTGACTTGGCCATTCTAACACCTGGATATGTTTATTTGTGAACCATTCCATTGTAGATTTTGCTTTATGTTTTGGATCATTGTCTTGTTGGAAGACAAATCTCCGTCCCAGTCTCAGGTCTTTTGCAGACTCCATCAGGTTTTCTTCCAGAATGGTCCTGTATTTGGCTCCATCCATCTTCCCATCAATTTTAACCATCTTCCCTGCCCCTGCTGAAGAAAAGCAGGCCCAAACCATGATGCTGCCACCACCATGTTTGACAGTGGGGATAGTGTGTTCAGGGTGATGAGCTGTGTTGCTTTTACGCCAAACCTAACGTTTTGCATTGTTGCCAAAAAGTTCGATTTTGGTTTCATCTGACCTTCTTCCACATGTTTGGTGTGTCTCCCAGGTGGCTAGTGGCAAACTTTAAACGACACTTTTTATGGATATCTTTAAGAAATGGCTTTCTTCTTGCCACTCTTCCATAAAGGCCAGATTTGTGCAGTATACGACTGATTGTTGCCCTATGGACAGAGTCTCCCACATCAGCTGTAGATCTCTGCAGTTCATCCAGAGTGATCATGGGCCTCTTGGCTGCATCTCTGATCAGTCTTCTCCTTGTATGAGCTGAAAGTTTAGAGGGACCGGCCGGGTCTTCGTAGATTTGCAGTGGTCTGATACTCCTTCCATTTCAATATTGTCGCTTGCACAGTACTCCTTGGGATATTTAAAGCTTGGGAAATCTTTTTGTATCCAAATCCGGCTTTAAACTTCTCCACAACAGTATCTCGGACCTGCCTGGTGTGTTCCTTGTTCTTCATGATGCTCTCTGCACTTTAAACAGACCTCTGAGACTATCACAGAGCAGGTGCATTTATATGGAGACTTGATTACACACAGGTGGATTCTATTTATCATCATTGGTCATTTAGGTCAACATTGGATCATTCAGAGATCCTCACTAAACTTCTGGAGAGAGTTTGCTGCACTGAAAGTAAAGGGGCTGAATAATTTTGCACGCCCAATTTTTCAGTTTTTTATTTGTTAAAAAAGTTTGAAAGATCCAATAAATTTCATTCCACTTCATGATTGTGTCCCACTTGTTGTTGATTCTTCACAAAAAATTACAGTTTTATATCTTTATGTTTGAAGCCTGAAATGTGGCAAAAGGTCGAAAAGTTCAAGGGGGCCGAATACTTTCGCAAGGCACTGTATATAGAAAGGCCATTATGCCATCATTGACTTGAAACGGGAGGTCCATTCTATTGATGATATTTATATTAGCCAGCCTGCAGTACAGGGACCAGGCCTGATCAGAGCTGAGTGAACCTACAGTACATCTCATATAGCCAGGGACCAGGCCTGATCAGAGCTGAGTGAACCTACAGTACATCTCATATAGCCAGGGACCAGGCCTGATCAGAGCCGAGTGAACCTACAGTACATCTCATATAGCCAGGGACCAGGCCTGATCAGAGCTGAGTGAACCTACAGTACATCTCATATAGCCAGGGACCAGGCCTGATCAGAGTTTAGCGAACCTACAGTACATCTCATATAGCCAGGGAACAGGCCTGATCAGAGTTTAGCTAACCTACAGTACATCTCATATAGCCAGGGAACAGGCCTGATCAGAGCTGAGTGAACCTACAGTACATCTCATATAGCCAGGGAACAGGCCTGATTAGAGCCTTCAAATGAATATGTTCTCCTAGCCCTGAATTTAATTTAATTTAATTTATTTGGGTAAAAATATATACAACACCTTGTTTCCAAAATGCTGCTCTACGGTCAAAACAAATAAAACATCTTAAAAGACAAAATTACAAACATTACATTCAAATTTGAGATACCAAAACCTCTCTCTCCCTCTCCCACTCTATATTCCTGGCACTTAGTATGGCCCCCATAGCTGAAGTACACCCCTGCTGCTTCAACTGCCTTAAATAGACATCAGTGTACACCCACCCACCCACCCACACACAGACATCCACCCATCCAGTCAGTCTACCAGTCAGCCCAACCCCTCTCCTGCCTGGTGCTTTAAATAGGATTTACTGAATTAAAACATGCTAACTAACTTACTAAGGCATGGGAGAATCTACCCAGCTAGCACATTTTTATTTCATGGAAGTTGTATGAACGTATGTTTTTTGGTTTCACATTGGTTGTGGGAACGAAGCCATACGTTTCCTGACAGGCAAATTTTTTTTTTTTAAACGTTCTGAGAACAGAAGTGAACATGTCGCCTGTTTTGGGAATGTTTATTTTTAGGTTGCAGGCAGATTCTGAGAACGCTTTACTCTGGTTCCCTCATCATCACAGAGTCCTAGATTACAGCTAGAGGCTATACTACTCTGTGCTCACTGTGCATATGTCTAACTTTTTAACTTAAGAGTGTTGAAGATCCAAGACTAATTCCCGTCAAAGGGAACTGAACTAACATAACCCAGCCCCGACCTCTCTCTCTTTCTGTTCTCTCTTTCTGTTCTCTCTTTCTCCCTCTCTCTCAATTCAATTGGGCTTTATTAGCATGGGAAACCGACAGTATGTTCACATTGCCAAAGCAAGTGAAACAAAAGTGAAATAAACAAATCGGAAATGAACAATAAACATGACTTTCTCAACTCTCTCTCTCCTCTCTAGCCCTGCCTCATAAACTACAGTCTTCTCTTCCCTCTCTGGACCCAGTATCCCTGTAGAATCTGGTCCTGCGATGTCCTGTCTGGACCCAGTATCCCTGTAGAATCTGGTCCTGTGATGTCCTGTCTGGACCCAGTATCCCTGTAGAATCTGGTCCTGTGATGTCCTGTCTGGACCCAGTATCCCTGTAGAATCTGGTCCTGTGAAGTCCTGTCTGGACCCAGTATCCCTGTAGAATCTGGTCCTGTGATGTCCTGTCTGGACCCAGTATCCCTGTAGAATCTGGTCCTGTGATGTCCTCTCTGGACCCAGTATCCCTGTAGAATCTGGTCCTGTGATGTCCTGTCTGGACCCAGTATCCCTGTAGAATCTGGTCCTGTGATGTCCTGTCTGGGCCCAGTATCCCTGTAGAATCTGGTCCAGTGATGTCCTTTCTGGGCCCAGTATCACAGAAGAAGCTGGTCCTGTGATGTCGATAGAAACAGAATGAACCTGGGACTTCACATCTCATCTCTTTCCACTGAGCAGAGAGGGCCCTGTGACGCAGGATGGGACTTGGGGACTCAGATATTCCAATATGGGCCAACTATGTGCACTGTAACTTCACATTAACTCTTTAGACCAATCACAGACGCTCCTTCTCCTGTTTATTATCTGTCACTTTATCCCCACCTGTATGTACATATCTACCTCAATGACCTGGTAACCCTGCACATTGACCCGGTACTGATACTCCGTGTATATAGTCAAGTTATCGTTACTCATCGTGTATTTATTCCTGGTGTTATAATTGTTCTATATTTTCTTTCTCTCTCCATTGTTGGGAAGGGCCCGTAATCATTTCACTGTTAGTCTACACCTGTTGTTTATGAAGCATGTGAGGAATAATATTTGATTTGAGTCACCTGTGGCGCAGTGGGCCCTGTGGCGCAGTGGGCCCTGTGGCGCAGTGGGCCCTGTGGCGCAGTGGGCCCTGTATCCATCTCTGTACTGTGGCAAAGTAAAACCTGGGGTGCAGCTATTCCATGCAGACTCAAGTCCCACCTGACAGTCAGCCAGTCAATCAGTCAGCCGGTCATTGATTAGCTTACCATCTGTCAATCAGAGAATGAGTCTGCCAAACACACTGCATTAGCCAGACTGGGCTTTCAATCCAACAGCCAGACCCAAACACACTGCATTAGCCAGACTGGGCTTTCAATCCAACAGCCAGACTAAGTCCGACCTTAACAACTGTTACAGAAAGCACACACCAGCTCCATCTCTCAGCTGTTTACATGGCGGCAGGTAGCCAAGCGGTCAGAGTGTTGGGCTAGTAACCCAAATTGCTGAAATGGCGACCCTGGGCGTGACCCCAATCTCCAATGGTGTCTCACAGAGAGTTGAGATACGCAAAAAAAAACTGAACATTTCCAATTCACACATGCCAATTAAATTTACACAAATATAAGCAGTTCCCAACAGATGTCTACAGATTATGTTTACCAAAACAGTGGTGGGGGTACCCACTTTGCTATTGTTTCAACTGCAGATTGCCCCTTTAACAACTGTTAATGAGCTTAATGTGGGATGGGGTAGAATACAGACATTTGATGACATGGATTTGGCAGTGGGATCCTACTGGGAACCGGATGGGGGAAAATCAGTCAGATGTAGCTCTCAGTGCACATGGCTGAAGACAGTGTGGACAGCCTGTTGAAATTGGGTGACAATACTGGACTGTGTCGGTCTAATCTCTTGTGGACAGATGCACGTAACATAAATGGTAGTCACAGCCTTACCATGGCTCTGTATGTCCGTCTAGACTACCCTTACTATGGCTCTGTGTGTCCGTCTAGACTACCCTTACTATGGCTCTGTGTGTCCGTCTAGACTACCCTTACTATGGCTCTGTGTGTCCGTCTAGACTACCCTTACTATGGCTCTGTGTGTCCGTCTAGACTACCCTTACTATGGCTCTGTGTGTCCGTCTAGACTACCCTTACTATGGCTCTGTGTGTCCGTCTAGACTACCCTTACTATGGCTCTGTGTGTCCGTCTAGACTACCCTTACTATGGCTCTGTGTGTCTGTCTTGACTACCCTTACTACGGCTCTGTGTGTCCGTCTAGACTACCCTTACTATGGCTCTGTGTGTCCGTCTAGACTACCCTTACTATGGCTCTGTGTGTCCGTCAAGACTACCCTTACTATGGCTCTGTATGTCCGTCTAGACTACCCTTACTATGGCTTTGTATGTCTGTCTAAACTACCCTTACTTCTAAAGGTGACATGGAATTTTTTTATTTTTTAAAGATGGTCATATCATGGATAATTTAGCTATTTCATTTAGAATTTTAAGACCCATTTAGGTATACAGTGAGGAGAAAAAAGTATTTGATCCCCTGCTGATTTTGTACGTTTGCCCACTGACAAAGAAATGAACAGTCTATAATTGTAATTGTAGGTTTATTTGAACAGTGAGAGACAGAATAACAAAAAAATCCAGAAAAACACTTTTTTCCGCCCACCGTATAAATAAAAAATGGTAAAAAACTATTTGATAAAACATAGGCTATAGTAGTAGCCAAATTCTATAGAAAAACATAGTCAAGAAACAAATCATAATGTATAAGGTTTTGAAGTGTCTGTCCTATATCTAGGAGATATAAGAAAGCTCAGGAAATATACACTGCTCAAAAAAATAAAGGGAACACTTAAACAACACAATGTAACTCCAAGTCAATCACACTTCTGTGAAATCAAACTGTCCACTTAGGAAGCAACACTGATTGACAATAAATTTCACATGCTGTTGTGCAAATGGAATAGACAACAGGTGGAAATTATAGGCAATTAGCAAGACACCCCCAATAAAGGAGTGGTTCTGCAGGTGGGGACCACAGACCACCTCTCAGTTCCTATGCTTCCTGGCTGATGTTTTGGTCACTTTTGAATGCTGGCGGTGCTTTCACTCTAGTGGTAGCATGAGACGGAGTCTACAACCCACACAAGTGGCTCAGGTAGTGCAGCTCATCCAGGATGGCACATCAATGCGAGCTGTGGCAAGAAGGTTTGCTGTGTCTGTCAGCGTAGTGTCCAGAGCATGGAGGCGCTACCAGGAGACAGGCCAGTACATCAGGAGACGTGGAGGAGGCCGTAAGAGGGCAACAACCCAGCAGCAGGACCGCTACCTCCGCCTTTGTGCGAAGGAGGAGCAGGAGAAGCACTGCCAGAGCCCTGCAAAATGACCTCCAGCAAGCCACAAATGTGCATGTGCCTGCTCAAATGGTCAGAAACAGACTCCATGAGGGTGGTATGAGGGCCCGACGTCCACAGGTGGGGGTTGTGCTTACAGCCCAACACCGTGCAGGACGTTTGGCATTTGCCAGAGAACACCAAGATTGGCAAATTCGCCACTGGCGCCCTGTGCTCTTCACAGATGAAAGCAGGTTCACACTGAGCACGTGACAGACGTGACAGAGTCTGGAGACGCCGTGGAGAACGTTCTGCTGCCTGCAACATCCTCCAGCATGACCGGTTTGGCGGTGGGTCAGTCATGGTGTGGGGTGGCATTTCTTTGGGGGGCCGCACAGCCCTCCATGTGCTCGCCAGAGGTAGCCTGACTGCCATTAGGTACCGAGATGAGATCCTCAGACCCCTTGTGAGACCATATGCTGGTGCGGTTGGCCCTGCGTTCCTCCTAATGCAAGACAATGCTAGACCTCATGTGGCTGGAGTGTGTCAGCAGTTCCTGCAAGAGGAAGGCATTGATGCTATGGACTGGCCCGCCCGTTCCCCTGACCTGAATCCAATTGAGCACATCTGGGACATCATGTCTCGCTCCATCCACCAACGCCACGTTGCACCACAG
The DNA here is from genome assembly GCF_965601325.2 of Salmo salar. Classification (NCBI taxonomy): domain Eukaryota; kingdom Metazoa; phylum Chordata; class Actinopteri; order Salmoniformes; family Salmonidae; genus Salmo; species Salmo salar. Next base: position 44,164,380 of record NC_138309.1, on the reverse strand, counting down.
ACTGTCCAGGAGTTGGCGGATGCTTTAGTCCAGGTCTGGGAGGAGATCCCTCAGGAGACCATCCGCCACCTCATCAGGAGCATGCCCAGGTGTTGTAGGGAGGTCATACAGGCACGTGGAGGCCACACACACTACTGAGTCTCATTTTGACTTGTTTTAAGGACATTACATCAAAGTTGGATCAGCCTGTAGTGTGGTTTTCCACTTTAATTTTGAGTGTGACTCCAAATCCAGACCTCCATGGGTTGATAAATTGGATTTCCATTGATTATTTTTGTGTGATTTTGTTGTCAGCACATTCAACTATGTAAAGAAAAATGTATTTAATAAGATTATTTCTTTCATTCAGATCTAAGATGTGTTGTTTAAGTGTTCCCTTTATTTTTTTGAGCAGTATATATATATATACAGTCGTGGCCAAAAGTTTTGAGAAAGACAAAAATATTAATTTCCATAGTTTGCTGCTTCGGTGTCTTTAGATATTTTTGTCAGATGTTACTAAGGAATACAGAAGTATAATTACAAGCATTTCATAAGTGTCAAAGGCTTTTATTGACAATTACATGAAGTTGATGCAGAGTCAATATTTGCAGTGTTGACCCTTCTTTTTCAAGACCTCTACAATCCGCCCTGGCATACTGTCAATTAACTTCTGAGCCACATCCTGACTGATGGCAGCCATTCTTGCATAATCAATGCTTGGAGGTTGTCCAAATTTGTGGGTTTTTGTTTGTCCACCCGCCTCTTGAGGAATGACCACAAGTTCTCAATGGGATTAAGGTCTGGGGAGTTTCCTGGCCATGGACCCAAAATATCGATGTTTTGTTCCCCGAGCCACTTAGTTTTGCCTTATGGCAAGGTGCTTCATCATGCTGGAAAAGGTATTGTTCATCACCAAACTGTTCCTGGATGGTTGGGAGAAGTTGCTTTCGGAGGATGTGTTGGTACCATTCTTTATTCATGGCTGTGTTCTTAGGCAAAATTGTGAGTGAACCCACTCCCTTGGCTGAGAAGCAACCCCACACATGAATGGTCTCAGGATGCCTTAGCGTTGGCATGACACAGGACTGATGGTAGCGCTCACCTTGTCTTCTCCGGACAAGCTTTTTTCCGGATGCCCCAAACAATCGGAAAGGGGATTCATCAGAGAAAAGGACTTTACCCCAGTCCTCAGCAGTCCAATCCCTGTAACTTTTGCAGAATATCAGTCTGTCCCTGATGTTTTTCCTGGAGAGAAGTGGCTTCTTTGCTGCCCTTCTTGACACCAGGCCATCCTCAAAGTCTTCGCTTCACTGTGCATGCAGATGCACTCACACCTGCCTGCTGGCATTCCTGAGCAAGCTCTGTACTGGTGGTGCCCGATCCTGCAGCTGAATCAACTTTAGGAGACGGCCCTGGCGCTTGCTGGACTTTCTTGGGAGCCCTGAAGCCTTCTTCACAACAATATAACCGCTCTCCTTGAAGTTCTTGATGATCCGATAAATGGTTGATTTAGGTGCAATATTACTGGCAGCAATATCCTTGCCTGTGAAGCCCTTTTTGTGCAAAGCGATGATGACGGCACGTGTTTCCTTGCAGGTAACCATGGTTGACAGAGGAAGAACAATGATTCCAAGCACCACCCTCCTTTTGAAGCTTCCAGTCTGTTATTCGAACTCAATCAGCATGAAAGAGTGATCTCCAGCCTTGTCCTCGTCAACACTCATACCTGTGTTAACCTGTTAGGGCTAGGGGGCAGTATTTGCACGGCTGGATAAAAAATGTAACCGATTTAATCTGGTTACTAATCCTACCCAGTAACTAGAATATGCATATACTTATTATATATGGATAGAAAACACCCTAAAGTTTCTAAAACTGTTTGAATGGTGTCTGAGTATAACAGAACTCATTTGGCAGGCAAAACCCTGAGACATTTTCTGACAGGAAGTGGATACCTGATGTGTTGTATTACCTTTAAACCTATGCCATTGAAAAACACAGGGGCTGAGGAATATTTTGGCACTTCCTATTGCTTCCACTAGATGTCACCAGCCTTTACAAAGTGTTTTGAGTCTTCTGGAGGGAGATCTGACCGAACAAGAGCCATGGAATGATGATGGCCCATTAGACACCTGGCGCGCGAGTTCATGTTGGGTACCCTCGTTCCAATACGTTATAAAAGAGAATGCATTCGTCCACCTTGAATATTATTCATGTTCTGGTTAAAAAAGGCCCTAATGATTTATGCTATACAACGTTTGACATGTTTGAACGAACGTAAATATATTTTTTCCCCTCGTTCATGAAGTGAAGTCCGGCGGGCTTAGATCATGTGCTAATAAGACGGAGATTTTTGGACATAAATGATGAGCTTTTTTGAACAAAACTACATTCGTTATGGACCTGTGATACCTGGAAGTGACATCTGATGAAGAGAATCAAAGGTAATGGATTATTTACATAGTATTTTCGATTTTAGATCTCCCCAACATGACGGCTAGTCTGTATCGCAACGCGTATTTTTCTGGGCGCAGTGCTCAGATTATTGCAAAGTGTGATTTCCCAGTAAGGTTATTTTTAAATCTGGCAAGTTGATTGCGTTCAAGAGATGTAAATCTATAATTCTTTAAATGACAATATAATATTTTACCAATGTTTTCTAATTTTAATTATTTAATTTGTGGTGCTGACTTGACTGCCGGTTATTGGAGGGAAACGATTTCCTCAACATCAATGCCATAGTAAAACGCTGTTTTTGGATATAAATATGAACTTGATAGAACTAAAAATGCATGCATTGTCTAACATAATGTCCTAGGAGTGTCATCTGATGGAGATTGTAAAAGGTTAGTGCATCATTTTAGCTGGTTTTATGGTTTTGGTGACACCTGTCTTTGAATTGACAAAACATTACACACAACTCTTGTAAATGTACTGTCCTAACATACTCTAAATTTATGCTTTCGCCGTAAAACCTTTTTGAAATCGTAAAACGTGGTTAGATTAAGGAGATGTTTATCTTTCAAAGGGTGTAAAATAGTTGTATGTTTGAAAAATTTGAATTTTGACATTTATTTGGATTCAAATTGCCGCTCTTGAAATGCACCTGCTGTTGATGGAGTGCACCACGCTTGCGTCCCACCTAGCCCATAGAGGTTAACAAGAGAATCACTGACATGATATCAGCTGGTCCTTTTGTGGCAGGGCTGAAATGCAGTGGAAATGTTTTGGGGGGATTCAGTTCATTTGCATGGCAAAGAAGGACTTTGCAATTAATTGCAATTCATCTGATCACTCGTCATAACATTCTGGAGTATATGCAAATTGCCATCATACAAACTGAGGCAGCAGACTGAAAATTAATGTTTGCGTCATTCTCAAAACTTTTGGCCACGACTGTACAGTGGGCTCCAAAATTACTGGCACCCCTGACTGGCAATGCACAAACAATACTTAAAAAATATAAACAATATAATTATAGAGATAAACTCAAAATACTAACATGTGAGAAATACTGTACTTCATTAATGTTTCAATGGAACCCACCAAAATAATTTATTGATTTAATTAAAAATCTATGTCCTCCAAATCAAGGTTTCACAATTAATGGCACCCTTACAGATTATTGTAAATAACATCAACAAAAATTAAACCAGGAATTCAATTCCACTTATTAAATTTGTTCTAAGTCTTAATGAACTATATTGAGGCATTACATCACTTCCTGTTTCACTAGGGTATAAAAATGAGGTAACGCATGCAATATCCCGCTGTCATCCAACACCATGAAGAAAACAAAAGAACTGGCAGTTGAAAAGAGACAGATGGTCATAGACCTTCATTAATCTGGTAATGGCTACAGGAAGATCCACAAACGATTGAATATATCACTGAGCAATGTCAGGGCAATTATTAAAACATTCAGAAGATATGGAACAGTTGAAAACCTCACAGGTAGAGGACACAAATGCATTAAGCTCCCCAGGATAGGGAGGAGGATGGTGAGAGAAGCAACAAAATCCCCAAGAATCACTGTGAAAGAATTGCAGGCCTTGGTGGCGTCTTGGGGTCACCAGGTTTCAAAAAGCACCATCAGACCCAACCTCCACAACCACAGGCTCTTTGGAAGGGTTTCCAGAAGAAAGCCCTTTCTGACCCCAAGACACAGACGCAAGCACTTGGAGTTAGCCAAACGTAATTTTAAATTATGAGTGGAAGAAGGTGCTCTGGTCAGATGAGACCAAAATGGAATGTTTTGGTCAGATACAGCATCGGCATGTTTGGCGTTGAAACAGAGATGCATACAAGGAGAGGCACCTCATACCCACGGTGAAATATGGTGGTGGGTCAGTGATGTTTTGGGGCTGTTTTAATTCCAGAGGTCCAGAGGCACTGGTTAAGATTGATGGCATAATGACTTCCAGCAAGTATCAGGCAATTTTGGCTGGCAATCTGGTTGCCTCTGCCAGAGGGCTGGGACTTGGCCGTAGGTGGACTTTCCAACAAGACAATGACCCAAAACACACCTCAAGATCCACACAGAAATGGTTCTGTGACAACAAAATCAATGTTCTGTCCTGGCCATCTCAGTCGCCGGACCTCAATCCAATCGAGTGGATTGGAAGAGGGCAGTTGATAAGCACAAACCCAAGAATGTGAAGGATCTTGAAAGGATCTGCATAGAGGAATGGTCCAAAATCCCTCCAAATGTGTTCCTTAACCTTGTCAAACATTACAGGAAGAGACACCATGCTGTTATCCTTGCCAGAGGTGGTTGCACTAAGTACTAAATGAGGAGTGCCAATAATTATGAAACCTTGATTTTGGTTAAATTTATTTTGTTATAAATAATTGCATATGATTTTGGTTGGTTCCATTGAAACACAAAGTACAGTATTTGTCACGTTGGTATTTCCAGTTTCTCTCTATAATTATATTGTTTATATTGTTTCATGTATTGTTTGTGCATTACCGGTCAGTGGTGCCAGTCATTTTGGAACCCACTGTATATATCATATTTTGTTAACACATATTTAACCACATTTTTAGAGTAGGCATAAAACTACCTCCATACTTCCATTCATTTTTTAACCCGGTACCGGGTTACCTCCAGACGGATCCCGGGTACCGGGTTACCTCCAGACGGATCCCGGGTACCGGGTTACCTCCAGACGGATCCCGGGTACCGGGTTACCTCCAGACGGATCCCGGGTACCGGGTTACCTCCAGACGGATCCCGGGTACCGGGTTACCTCCAGACGGATCCCGGGTACCGGGTTACCTCCAGACGGATCCCGTGACACTTATGGGGGACTTAGAGCGGAGAACACCATCGTGTTCGCGAGAGTCTCATCTTTCCATAGAGTGGTCATAAATTAGTTTTTGTGGGTCAAACCGTTCGGACACTACAGACGTTTTCTTGAGAAGACAGATTTTTCAGGATGTCTCCCTGTCTCAGAAACACTGATGTAGCTCGACCACCTTTCACCACAGATGCGGAAAGCCCCCATTGGCCGATGCGGTGGATTGAGATGCAGCCCATGCATAAAACTGATATATCTTGTTTAAACTGAAGGATTTTGATGTGAATTTTTAAAAATGATGTTACTTAGATGAACGCAGCGGGTGTGTCAACAGACTCTAGGAGGCTATAACAATGCCTCTCTCTAGACCTCTGAATCAGCTGATGAAGCAAGAAACGCCTCAGTTTGACACAATATTACAGTTCCTTTCTTTAATAAATGCCTTTTGAGCCCCAAAACTTGTACTAACTATAAAGGTATGAGCCGAATCTTGGTTCTCTCTATGGTTTCAGAAGCAGACCTGGAGGATGTAGAGGACAAATGGAGCCAGACACCTGCAACGAAACACTCACTCACACACACACACACACACACACACTCTGGATAGCACAACATGAAACACAGTCTAAATTGCCCTGCCTTCCTGACAGTGTGTGAGTGCGTCGTATAGCATCCTCATTTTAGTCGTAACACACACCCTGTTACCCAAGGGAGTGTGTGTGTGTGTGTGTGTGTGTGTGTGTGTGTGTGTGTGTGTGTGTGTGTGTGTGTCGATTAGCAGCAGTGCAATGTAATACTGATTACTCTGCTGAGACTGCTGCTGATCAGACTCTGCAGCGAGAGCCATTCTGTAATGTGTGAGTGTGTGTTGGAGAGTGTGTGTGTGTGTGTGTGTGTGTGTGTGTGTGTGTGTGTGTGTGTGTGTGTGTGTGTGTGTGGAGTGTGTGTGTGTGTGTGTGTGTGTGTTGGAGTGTGTGTGTGTGTGTGTGTGTGTGTGTGTGGAGTGTGTGTGTGTTGGTGTGTGTGTGTGTGTGTGTGTGTGTGTGTGTGTGTGTGTGTGTGTGTGTGTGTGTGTGTGTGTGTGTGTGTGTGTGTGTGTTAGCAGTGACATGGAGGTTTTGCATTGGAACTCCCATATCACTGTAGTTATTAATGAATAGTCCTGACGGGCTCTGGCCCATTTCACTTCTAACTAGGGCTGTACCAGACTTGGTTGACCAATCGAACAGAACAAACAACATTAGAACAAGAACATTTAAACATGTATTTTTCCATATATAGACAGATCCTACACTACCTGCTCGTCCAACATCTCATTCTATAACCATGGGCATTAATATGGAGTTGGTCCCCCTTTTGCTGCTATAACAGCCTCCACTCTTCTGGGAATGCTTTCCACTAGATGTTGGAACATTGCTGCAGGGACTTGCTTCTATTCAGCCACAAGAGCATTAGTAAGGTTGGGAACTGATGTTAGGCGATTAGGCCTGGCTGTCGGCGTTCCAATTCATCCCAAAGGTGTTCGATGGAGTTGAGGTCAGGGCTCTGTGGAGGCCAGTCAAGTTCTTCCACACTGATCTCGACAAACCATTTCTGTTTGGACCTTGCTTTGTGCACAGGACATTGTTATGCTGAAACAGAAAAGTGCTTTCCACAAACTGTTGCCACAAATTTGGAAGCACAGAATCATCTAGAATGTCATTGTATGCTGTAGCGTTAAGATTTCCCTTCCCTGGAACTAAGGGGCCTCCTCCACCAAACTTTACAGTTGGCACTATACATTGGGGCAGATAGCATTCTCCTGGCATCCGCCAAACCCAGATTCGTCATTCGGACTGCCAGATGGTTAAGTGTGATTCATCACTCCAGAGAATGCGTTTCCACAGCTCCAGAGTCCGATGGCCGTGAGCTTTACACTTCTCCAACCGCATCGAACACACGCTTCAAAAACACCAACAGTGTCACTGCATTTTGGTACACCAGAATTACATTCATTTCCAATGAAACGCTGCGTTGCAGAGGCAGTCGCAGTGCGTTCGGTGTGGTGAGTACATCGGGTTTATTGAACATATAGTTGAAGTCAGAAGTTTACATACACCTTAGCCAAATACATTTAAACTCAGTTTTTCACAATTCCTGAGATTTAATCCTAGTAAAAATGCCCTGTCTTAGGTCAGTTAGGATCACCACTTTATTTTAAGAATGTGAAATGTCAGAATAATAGTAGAGAGAATGATTTATTTCAGCTTTTATTTCATTCATCACATTCCCAGTGGGTCAGAAGTTTACATACTCTCAATTAGTATTTGGTAGCATTGCCTTTAAATTGTTTAACTTGGGTCAAACGTTTTGGGTTACCTTCCACAAGCTTCCCACAGTAAGTTGGGTGAATTTTGGCCCATTCCTCCTGACAGAGCTGGTGTAACTGAGTCAGGTTTGTAGGCCTCCTTGCTCGCACATGCTTTTTCAGTTCTGCCCACAAATTTTCTATGGGATTGAGGGCAGGGCTTTGTGATGGCCACTCCAATACCTTGACCTTGTTGTCCTTAAGCCATTTTGCCACAACTTTGGAAGTATGCTTGGGGTCATTGTCCATTTGGAAGACCCATTTGCGACCAAGCTTTAACTTCCTGACTGATGTCTTGAGATGTTGCTTCAATATATCCACATAATTTTCCATCCTCATGATGCCATCTATTTTGTGAAGTGCACCAGTCCCTCCTGCAGCAAAGCACCCCCACAACATGATGCTGCCACCCCCGTGCTTCACGGTTGGGATGGTGTTCTTCGGCTTGCAAGCCTCCCCCTTTTTCCTCCTAACATAACGATGGTCATTATGGCTAAACAGTTCTATTTTTGTTTTATCAGACCAGAGGACATTTCTCCAAAAAGTACGATCTTTGTCCCCCTGTGCAGTTGCAAACCGTAGTCTGGCTTTTTTAAGGCAGTTTTGGAGCAGTGGCTTCTTCCTTGCTGAACGGCCTTTCAGGTTATGTTAATATTGGACTTGTTTTACTGTGGATATAGATACTTTTGTACCCGTTTCCTCCAGCATCTTCACAAAGGTCCTTTGCTGTTGTTCTAGGATTGATTTGCACTTTTTGCATCAAAGTACGTTCATCTCTAGGAGGCAGAATGTGTCTCCTTCCTGAGCAGTATGATGGCTGCGTGGTCCCATGGTGTTTATACTTGCATACTATTGTTTGTACAGATGAACGTGGTACCTTCAGGCGTTTGGAAATTGCTCCCAAGAATGAACCAGACATGTGGAGGTCTACAATTTATTTTCTGAGGTCTTGGCTGATTTCTTTTGATTTTCCCATGATGTCAAGAAAAGAGGCACTGAGTTCGAAGGTAGGCCTTGAAATACATCCACAGGTACACCACCAATTGACTCAAATTATGTCAATTAGCCTATCAGAAGCTTCTAAAGCCATGACATCATTTTCTGGAATTTTCCAAGCTTTTTAAAGGCACAGTCAACTTAGTGTATGTAAACTTCTGACGCACTGGAATTGTGATACAGTGAATTACAAGTGAAATAATCTGTCTGTAAACAATTGTTGGAAAAATGACTTGTGTTATGCACAAAGTAGATGTCCTAACCGACTTGCCAAAACTATAGTTTGTTAACAAGAAATTTGTGGAGTGGTTGAAAAACGAGTTTTAATGACTCCAACCTAAGTGTATGTAAACTTCTAACTTCAACTGTATACTGTATGAGTAGACGGCTTGACAGAAATGGTAGCAGAAGGTGAATGTTGAACTGTTGTACACATATCCAGATGATACTGCGTACCATTCTGTGCCACAACGCTGTCAGTATGTTCGAAGCGTTAGGCTTGTGTGCGGCTGCTCGGCCATGGAAACCCATTTCATGATGCTCCCGACGAACACTTCTTGTGCTGACGTTGCTTCCAGAGGCCAACTACCCATTTCACTGCTAACACACACCCAGCTCTGAAAATCCCCTCTCTCCCCTAGCAGAACACAGAGTCACTGAAACACCATCTGAAATATTCAACAGCAACCCTGTCAATAGCACCCCAACCTTGGAATCAATGTCATACCACCAGAGAGAGAATGAGAGCGAGAAGGAGAGAGAGGGAGAGAGGGGAGAGAAAGGGAAAGAAGGAGAGAGAGAGAGAGAGAGAGAGAGAGAGAAGAGCGAGGATAGAGAGAGAGAGAGGGAAAGAGGAGAGAGAGAAGAGCGACGATAGAGAGAGAGAGAGAGAGAGGGAAAGAGGGAGAGAGAGAGGGGAGAGAAAGAGGAAACGGAGAGAGGGGGGGATAGAGAGAGAGAGGAAACCGAGATGTAGAGGATGAAAGGATCAGAGGAAGAATGAATAGCTGCAAGGAGGGATGGTGATGAATGGAAGCTGAAGTATGACAGCGTGATACATCAGAGATGGTGTGTGGCGTGTGTGGTGTGTGTTCGTCCATGAGCTACTCTGCAGCAGACTGATTTGTCCTGTAGAAGAAAACGTGCGTAGGAGTGTGTGTGTGTGTGGGTACATGCTTGTCAGAGTAATGTGTGTGTTTGTGTAGTGGAGGAGGGGTATAGAGAGAGAAGAGAGGCAGAGAAGAAGAGTGTGTAAGAGGGAGGGGGGATGGGGTAAACTGCTGATCACTGCAGTAAAGGAATCCCTAGACTAGAAAAAGGGGTTACCCCTCTCTCACTGTCATTCACCCTCCCTCCCACATTCTCTCTGAATCTTGATGTGTTTCCCTGTTTGATGTGTTCCAATCTCACCTCTCCTCTGCACTGCGCTGAAACTTCTTCTGCATTTCAACACACTGTGTGTGTGTGTGTGTGTGTGTGTGTGTGTGTGTGTGTGTGTACAAGCTGCTAATTATACTAGCTACTCCACTTCAGAAAACGCCCAACACTTTGCATTCACACACATCACATTCCACACACACACACCTAGCAGTTTCTGAACAAGCCGATGTTCATCGGTGTGGTAGACTAGAGGACCAATCTAGAATGTTCACTCCTCATATCTCCCCCTCCCACAATCTCCCACCATGCATGAAGCAGGACATTGATTAGATCCATGGTAATATCTGTCATCATGTAAATGTGCCAATGATAACCAGTGCTTACACACACACACACACACACACACACACACACACAAAGTTTAGAAATAGAATGCTCCTCTCCTCCTCTCTTCTGACAGTTTGACACATTTCCTCCCCAAACCCACCGCAATGGAGGGAGAGGCACAGGCCATGGCAGGACAGAGACAGAGAGAGGCACAGGCCATGGCAGGACAGAGACAGAGACAGAGAGAGGCACAGGCCATGGCAGGACAGAGACAGAGACAGAGAGAGGCACAGGCCATGGCAGGACAGAGACAGAGAGAGGCACAGGCCAAGGCAGGACAGAGACAGAGAGAGGCACGGGCCAAGGCAGGACAGAGACAGAGAGAGGCACAGGCCATGGCAGGACAGAGACAGAGACAGAGAGAGGCACAGGCCATGGCAGGACAGAGACAGAGAGAGGCACAGACCAAGGCAGGACAGAGACAGAGAGAGGCACAGACCAAGGCAGGACAGAGACAGAGAGAGGCACAGACCAAGGCAGGACAGAGACAGAGAGAGGCACAGACCAAGGCAGGACAGAGACAGAGAGAGGCACAGACCAAGGCAGGACAGAGACAGAGAGAGGCACAGGCCATGGCAGGACAGAGACAGAGAGAGGCACAGGCCAAGGCAGGACAGAGACAGAGAGAGGCACAGGCCATGGCAGGACAGAGACAGAGAGAGGCACAGGCCATGGCAGGACAGAGACAGAGACAGAGAGAGGCACAGACCAAGGCAGGACAGAGACAGAGACAGAGAGAGGCACAGGCCATGGCAGGACAGAGACAGAGACAGAGAGAGGCACAGACCAAGGCAGGACAGAGACAGAGAGAGGCACAGACCAAGGCAGGACAGAGACAGAGACAGGAGCATGGGAAATGGCTGGACAGAGACCGAGACAGGAGCATGGGCAATGGCTGGACAGAGACCGAGACAGGAGCATGGGCAATGGCTGGACAGAGACCGAGACAGGAGCATGGGCCAAGGCAGGACAGAGACAGGAGCATGGGCCAAGGCAGGACAGAGACAGGAGCATGGGCCAAGGCAGGAAAGAGACAGGAGCATGGGCCAAGGCAGGACAGAGACAGGAGCATGGGCAATGGCTGGACAGAGACCGAGACAGGAGCATGGGCAATGGCTGGACAGAGACTGAGACAGGAGCATGGGCCAAGGCAGGACAGAGACAGGAGCATGGGCCAAGGCAGGACAGAGACAGGAGCATGGGCCACGGCAGGACAGAGACAGGAGCATGGGCCACGGCAGGACAGAGACAGGAGCATGGGCCACGGCAGGACAGAGACAGGAGCATGGGCCACGGCAGGACAGAGACAGGAGCATGGGCCACGGCAGGACAGAGACAGGAGCATGGGCCAAGGCAGGACAGAGACAGGAGCATGGGCCAAGGCAGGACAGAGACAGGAGCATGGGCCAAGGCAGGACAGAGACAGGAGCATGGCCAGGGCAGGACAGAGACAGAGACAGGAGCATGGGCCACGGCAGGACAGAGACAGGAGCATGGGCCAAGGCAGGACAGAGACAGGAGCATGGGCCAAGGCAGGACAGAGACAGGAGCATGGGCCAAGGCAGGACAGAGACAGGAGCATGGGCCAAGGCAGGACAGAGACAGGAGCATGGGCCAAGGCAGGACAGAGACAGGAGCATGGGCCAAGGCAGGACAGAGACAGGAGCATGGCCAGGGCAGGACAGAGACAGGAGCATGGCCAGGGCAGAGACAGAGACAGGAGCATGGGCAACGGCAGGACAGAGACAGGAGCATGGGCCAAGGCAGGACAGAGACAGGAGCATGGTAGGACAGAGACAGAGGTTTGAGTGTACGACTGTTACAGTGACTGTATTACAGTGAAAGCATTACTAGGGCTGTTAGGATGAACGTTTTACCGCCACACCGGAGGTCACGAGTCATGACCACAGTCAACTTCCACGTGACTGTTTAGTCCCGGTAACTAGGCTTCTCCAAGCTCTGATGCTGCTGATGGTCATTAGCAGCCTACCAAACGTACTAACTGCCTGGTACTCAGCACTCTATTGTCCCTATAATCCCGCTGACATCAATGCAAATGTAATTGAAAATTTAATGAAACACTTCATGAGAGCCCATAAGCTCATGTTGCGCAACATTTCTATAGGCTGTGCAATTGCGGGAAAAAAACAGAGTTTTGATGGCCTCTATTAAAAAGAGGAGGATCCCATCAGCTTTTTATATGTTAGGCCAACTATATTTATTTCTCAACTTTCATAACAGCATGGCCTACCTGGCTGGCATGAAAATGAACCACAGGAAAAGAGTCCTCCATTTGTGCATAGATGACATGTATTTTCCCCCCTGCTCCGAGACAGGTGCATGATCATGGTCCATTCTAAATCAAAACTCATTTCACACACGCAGTGCATCCGGAAAGTATTCAGAACCCTTGACTTTTTCCACATTTTTGTTAAATCACAGCCTTATTCTAAAATGGATTGAATAGTTTTCATTAATTTACACACAATACCCCATAATGACAACATAATTTTTTTGCAACTTTGTAATAATAAAATTAGAACAAAAAAAAGATATATCACATTTATACAACTATTCAGACCCTTTTTTCAGTAGTTTGTTTTAGAACCTTTGGCAGTGATTACAGCACCAAATATTATTGGGTATTACGCTACAAGCTTGGCACACCTGTATTTGGGGAGTTTCTCCCATTCTTCTCTGCAGATCCTCTGAAGCTCTGTCAGGTTGGATGGGGAGCGTCGCTGCACAGCTATTTCAGGTCTCTACAGAGATGTTTGATAGGGTTCAAGTCTGGGCTCTGGCCGGGCCACTCAAGGACATTCAGACAATTGTCCCGAAGCCACTCCTGCATTGTCTTGGATGTGAACCTTCGCCCCAGTTTGAGGTCCTGAGCCTCCTAGAGCAGGTTTTCATCAAGGATCTCTGTACTTTGCTCCGTTCATCTTTCCCTCAATCCCGACTAGTCTCCCAGTTCCTGCCGCTGAAAAACATCCCCACAGCATGATGCTGCTGCCACCACCATGCTTCACTGTAGGGATGGTGCTAGGTTTCCTCCAGACGTGATGCTTGGCATTCAGGTCAAAGAGTTCAATCTTGGTTTCATCAGACCAGAGAATCTTGTTTCTTATGGTCTGAGAGTCTAAAGGTGCCTTTTGTCAAACTCAAAGTGGGCTGTCATGTGCCTTTTACTGAGGAGTGGCTTCCGTCTGGCCAATCTAACATAAAGGCCTGATTGGTGGAGTGCTGCAGAGATGGTTGTCCTTCTGGAAGGTTCTCCCATCTCCACAGTGGAACTCTGGAGCTCTGTCAGAGTGACCATCACCTCCCTGACCAAAACCCTTCTCCCCCGATTGCTCAGTTTGGACGGGCAGACAGCTCTAGGAAGAGTCTTGGTGGTTCCAAACTTCTTCCATTTAACAATGATGGGGACCTTCAATGCTGCAGAAATATTTTGGCTCGACATAATCCTGTCTCAGAGCTCTACGGACAATTCCTCATGGCTTGGTTTTGCTCTGACATGCACTGTCACCTGTGGGACCTTATATAGACAGGTGTGCAATTACATGTAATTTACCACAGGTGGACCCTGATAAAGTTGTAGAAACATCTCAAGTATGATCAATGGAAACAGGATGCACCTGAGCTCAATTATGAATCTCATAGCAAAGGGTCTGACTACTTTGTTTTTTATTTTTAATAAATTAGCAAGCATTTCTAAAAACCTGTTTTCGCTTTGTCATTATGGAGTATTGTGTGTAGATTGATGAGGATGTTTGTTTTTTAAAATCAATTTTAGAATAAGGCTGTAATGTAACAAAATGTGGAAAAAGTCAAGGTGTCTGAATACTTTCAAAATGCCCTGTATGTCATTTTCTCATAACTTCTATCCTCCAGTTTTATGGGTAGATAGTATGTCCAATAGCATGACAGTTAACCTGTCTGGGCTAGGGGGCAGTATTTTCGCGGCCGGATGAAAAACGTACGCAATTTAAACAGGTTACTACTCTGGCCCAGAAACTAGAATATGCATATTATTAGTAGATTTGGATAGAAAACATTCTGAAGTTTCTAAAACTGTTTAAATGGTGTCTGTGAGTATAACATAACTCATATGGCAGGCAAAAACCTGAGAAAAATCCAAGCAGGAAGTGGAAAGTCTGAGAATTGTAGTTCTTCTTTTGATTCTCTATCGAAGCTACAGTGTCTGTGGGGTGATGTTGCACTTCCTAAGGCTTCCATTGGCTGTCTAAAGCCTTCAGAAAGTGGATTGAGCCTTCTCCTGTCACTGGGCAGATAATAGGAGCTCAGTTACTGAGTGGTCTGCCTGGCAACAAAGGGATTGGATATGCGCGGTCATGCGAGCATGCCGTTCCTTCTTTTTCTTCTTGAATGAATATGCTATTGTCCGGTTGGAATATTATCGCAATTTTACGTTAAAAACACCATAAAGATTGATTTTAAACAGCGTTTGACATGCTTCTAAGTACGGTAATGGAACATTTTGACTTTTCGTCTCTGGTTCCGCGCTCGCGCGTTATGCCTTTGGATAAGTGATCTGTACGCACGAACTGAGGTATTTGTACATAAATATGGATTATTTCGAACAAAAACAACATTTCTTGTGGAAGTAGCAGTCCTGGGAGTGCATTCTGACAAAGATCAGCAAAGGTAAGAGAATATTTCTAATACTAATTCTGAGTTTAGGTTGCCCCGAACTTGGCGGGTGTCTGAATAGCTCACCATGATGGCTGAGCTATGTACTCAGAATATTGAAAAATATGCTTTCTCCATAAAGCTATTTTAAAATCTGAAATCTATAATTCCTTAAATAATTGTTATATATTTTGTCAACATTTATGATGAGTATTTTTGTAAATTGATGTGCACATTCACCGGACGTTTTGGTGGGAATACATTTTCTGAACATCACGCGCCAATGTAAAATGCTGTTTTTGGATAGAAATATGAACTTTATCGAACAAAACATACATGTATTGTGTAACATAATGTCCTAGGAGTGTCACCTGATGAAGATCGTCAAAGGTTAGTGCTTCATTTAGCTGTGTTTTGGGTTTTATTGACACATGTCCTTGCTTGAAAAATGGCTGTGTGATTATTTTTGTCTATGTACTCTCCTAACATAATCTAATGTTTTGCTTTCGCTGTAAAGCCTTTTTGAAATCGGACAATGTGGTTACATTAAGGAGAAGTGTATCTTTAAAATGGGGTAAAATAGTTGTATGTTTGAGAAAGTTGAATTATGACATTTTGTTGTTTTTGAATTTGCCGCCCTGATATTTCACTGGCTGTGTCCCGCAGGTGCCCATAGAAGTTAAGGAGCGGTTGTCCAATAGCATGACAGTTAAGGAGCGGTTGTCCAATAGCATGACAGTTAAGGAGCGGTTGTCCAATAGCATGACAGTTAAGGAGCGGTTGTCCAATAGCATGACAGTTAAGGAGAGGTGTCCTGAATGGGTATCCTGAATCGCTGCGGTCACTGAAAGATCCCATGGCACTTATTGTAAGAGTAGGGGTGTTAACCCCGGTGTTCTGGCTAAATTCCCAATCTGGCCCTCATACCATCAAAGTCACCTAATCCTCACCAGCTTCCAAATGGCTCATTCATCCCCCCTTCTCCTCTCCCCTGTAACTGTTCCCCAGGTCGTGGCTGTAAATGAGAATGTGTTGTCAGTCAACTTACCTGGTAAAATAACGGTAAAAAGAAACCTCAATGATTTTACTAAGATCTCTTTAAATGCTAATTTGGAATAATCTTCCAAGAGTCTTTAAACATTAAAATACAGGTATAATATGATGACGTAACACACTGTTACAAACATATTGACCAGATAGCCACTCAGAGACACACACTCTGCTACAAGTCACATACACAGCATACATCCACCTACTGAAAAACAGGATGACACACACCCTTCTGTCATCTAACCTCCTCAGGCTGATCCTACAGAGAGAGAGAAAAGCCAGGCTGATCCTACAGAGAGAGGAAAAGCCAGGCTGATCCTATAGTGAGAGGGAAAAGCCAGGCTGATCCTACAGAGAGAAAACACAGGCTGATCCTACAGAGAGAGGAAAAGCCAGGCTGATCCTACAAAGAGAGGGAAAAGCCAGGCTGATCCTACAAAGAGAGGGAAAAGCCAGGCTGATCCTACAAAGAGAGGGAAAAGCCAGGCTGATCCTATAGAGAGAAAACACAGGCTGATCCTACAGAGAGAGGAAAAGCCAGGCTGATCCTATAGAGAGAGGGAAAAGCCAGGCTGATCCTACAGAGAGAGGAAAAGCCAGGCTGATCCTACAGAGAGAGGAAAAGCCAGGCTGATCCTACAGAGAGAGGAAAAGCCAGGCTGATCCTACAGAGAGAGGAAAAGCCAGGCTGATCCTACAGAGAGAGGAAAAGCCAGGCTGATCCTACAAAGAGAGGGAAAAGCCAGGCTGATCCTACAAAGAGAGGGAACAGCCAGGCTGATCCTACAGAGAGAGAGAAAAGCCAGGCTGATCCTACAGAGAGAGCGAAAAGCCAGGCTGATCCTATAGAGAGCGAAAAGCAAGGCTGATCCTATAGAGAGCGAAAAGCCAGGCTGATCCCACAGAGAGAGGAAAAGCCAGGCTGATCCTATATATATATACACATCTTCTGGCCTGAAGTCAATGTACGCAAAAAATTTCCCAAGATGGTAGCATGTCAAGTCGTTTGTCTGTGACTAGTACATTTTAACCTACTAATAACCTTTTTTTTTTTTTTGGCTGAGTAACTTCCTTGTTGTGTAGTGCAAATTCTTTTATTTTTTCTGCTGTAAAGATCACGGGTCTTCCTCAACTTGGCACTTCAACTCGGCACTGAAGTTTACCAAAGTAACCCTATCTCTGGCTGGCCTGAGTTCCTTCTTCATCCACGGAGTGTCTCGTCCAAGCCGCTCCTTTTTGCTCTTCGTCTGGCTGTCAGTGGCAGCTCTACAATCCCCAACCCGCTCTCTCAATCGACCTCAACACCCAATCTACTCACACGTGCAAATACTCACATTCAGATTTACATATACGCTGTCCCTCTCTCCCCTTGCCTTCATTGGGCTTTATTATTTACATTTGTCAGAGAAAATGACCATTTTCGTGGTATTGCTTTGTGCACTGACTTTAACGAGATCTGGAGAAAACGAACATTGTCGCTGGGTGAGTACATCTGACAATGTGCTCTCCCGTCCACTGGACATTTTGTTTGCAGGAACTCGCTCCTTTTCACTCGTTCCACTCGTCCAAGTGCCGATGTATTTGTGGCATTATGTGAACATTACGAATTTGTGTCACTACCAAAGTCTAATGGTTTTAAATGACTGTTTTGTATTGTCTGGAAACTCACTTGTAGACTTCGCTTGCAGTAGGTCTCTTAAAAAAGAGAAGCCGTGCATAGTTATTAAACAGAGGTGCCTAGTTATTCTTCTATTGTTGATATCAGGTAACGTGCAGCCTAACCCTGGCCCTGATATGCAATGTCTCCAAACCCCCTCTGATTTTAAATCAAGATCTGGTCTTGGTATTTTTCATTTAAATGTACGCAGCCTGTTGTCAAAAATGGATGGGGTTAGGATTTGGGCTAAATCAACTGATGCTGATATAATTGTGTTTTCTGAAACCTGGCTCAGCAAGTCTGTTCTTGATATGGATATTTGTATAACTGGTTACAATGTTTATCGCACTGATCGGGTTAAGAAAGGTGGGGGTGTGGCTATATATGTAAAAACGAAATTCCCTGTAAGTGTGGCAAAGTCTGAAACTATTTGTAAACAGTTGGAATTTCTTGCTTTGAATATTGAGGTTTCTAAGGGTCTTTCTATAACTGTGATTGGCTGTTATAGACCCCCCTCTGCTCTCGGTGATGCATTTTCTTATTTGACGCACCTCATGTCTAAACTTCTTTACAGTGAAATGATTTTGATTGGTGATCTCAACTGGTGTTGGTTAATGCCGGTGTCTGATGATTTAAAAATGTTTTGTAATTCTATGAATCTTACCCAGTTGATTAACTCACCCACTCGCCCTAATCTAAAATGCCCAGATAAATCTACCCTGATATTGACAAATGTTCCACATAAATATTCTGCGGTTGGTGTTTTTTGTAATGATTTAAGTGACCATTGTGCTGTTGTTGCTATTAGAAATACTAAGATTTCTAAGTCTAACCCGCGTTTTATTCGTAAGAGAAATCTGAAGTGTTTCATTCTTTCATGATTTGTTTTATTTTGACTGGAGCAAGATTGAGCTTATCCCTGATGTGGAAACTGCCTGGAAATTCTTTCATGATGGTTTTCTCCAAATAGTAAACAGACATGCTCCATTCCGCAGGTTCAGGGTTAAAGGGAGGGATAATCCATGGTTTTCGTCTGAGCTTTCTTGCATTGTTCACGACCGTAATCTAGCCTGGGCTAAAGCAAGGAAATCGTGTTCTGATGCTGATTGGCTTGTTTTTAGGCAGTTACAAAACAAGTGTTCTTCTCTTCTCAGGAAGGCCAAGTCTGAATATTTTATGTCTGTTACCACTGATAACCTGAATGACCCTAGAAAGTTTTGGAAGGCTATTAAGTCTATGTCTGGTAACAGTAATGTTAATGAATTACCGTCATGTGTATTGAAGGACTCTGTTGCTATATATGACAAAACTGAAATGCTGAATTGTTTCAATGAGCACTTTGTATCATCTGGTAGACTGTTTGATTCAGTGTCCTCTGTCTCTGTACAACCTTGTGTTGATGAACCAGTGAGAGCTGGTCAAACTTTTAGCTTTTTGCCATTCTCAGTGCAGGTGGTACATAAGGCCCTGAAATCCTTAGATCAGAGAAAGCCTGCAGGTCCTGATCTTTTGGATCCCTGCTTTTTAAATCTGGCAGCTGATTTCATAGCTGAACCACTTGCATATCTGTTTAATCTAACCCTGGAATGTAATTAAATTCCAAAGATCTGGAAATCAGCATTTGTCCTGCCACTTTTAAAAGGGGGAGAACCAACTCTTTTAAATAATTATAGGCCAATCTCAAAGCTGCCACCCCTGGTGAAAATACTTGAAACCCTTGTGAGTGACCAGCTAAAATAGTTTTTATATACTAACTCTATTTTATCAATGTACCAATCGGGTTTCAGGAAGAAGCATAGCACAATTACAGCAGCCATGAAGGTTTTAAATGATATCACTGAAGCTCTTGACAAAAAACAGCATTGTGTCTCACTTTTTATTGATCTCTCTAAGGCTTTTGATACAGTTGATCATGCTATACTAAGGCAGAGATTGTCGAGTGTAGGTCTTTCAGAGCATGCAGTTGCATGGTTTGTTAACTATCTGTCTGATAGAACTCAGTGCACTCAATTTGATGGGCTTAGGTCTGTTAAATTGTCTGTCTTGAATGGTGTGCCCCAAGGCTCTGTACTTGGTCCTCTCTTATTCACTATTTATATAAATAATTTAGACAAAAATGTCCAAAATGCACAACTTCATTTTTATGCTGATGATACTGTTATTTACTGTTGTGCTTCATCTCTTATAAAAGCTTGCCAGAACTTGCAAACTGCTTTTAATACTGTTCAACATACCTTGTCTCATTTGAAGCTTATCCTCAATACTGACAAAACTAAACTACTGGTGTTTTCTAAAGCAAGAAATAGACCTCTGAACCTTTCACCTATTACTACCTGTCAGGGCAAGGAGATTGAGGTTGTAACCTCATATAAATATCTTGGAATTTTGATTGATGATGGCCTCTCTTTTAAAATGCATATTCAACAATTTACAAAAAAATTGAAGCTGAAATTAGGATTTTATTTTAGGAATAAGGCTTGTTTTTCTTTTGAAGCAAGAAAGAGGCTAGTATCAGCTACATTTATGCCTTTACTAGACTATGGGGATATTTTATATATGAATGCTTCCGCTCAGTGTTTGAGATCAATTGACACCCTTTACCATGGCACTTTGAGATTTATTTTAAATTGCAAAACCCTTACGCACCACTGCACTTTATATACCAGGGTTGGCTGGCCTTCTCTAGTCACTCGTAGGCTCAGTCACTGGTATACTTTTATTTACAAAGCCATTTTGGGTTTACTACCTTTTTATTTGGGCATTTTTATTGTTCAGAAATATGGTGGGTACTCTCTTCGTTCAAGGGACTTTATCTTGCTAACTGTTCCAAATGTCCGAACTGAATTTGGTAAAAGGGCTTTTATGTACTCTGGTCCATCGTCTTGGAATGCCTTACAAAATACTTTGAAACTGGAAGAACTTGTCCCGATTGGTATTTTTAAATCACTGATGAATGATCTTGAGACTGATTCCCTGACCTGTCAATGTTTTTAATTTGCTGTTTTTGATTTTGTTATATTCTTTGTAAATTCTATGGTTTTTACTAGATTACTTGTAGTTTTTCATGTTGTTTGTCTAACTTTTGTAATGACTTGGCGCTGCCTATCTTGGCCAGGACGCTCTTGAAAAAGAGATTTTAAATCTCAATGAGCCTTTCCTGGTTAAATAAAGGTTAAATAAATAAATAAATAAAAATACACATATAGAGAAAAGCCAGGCTGATCCTATAGAGAGAAAAGACAGGCTGATCCTATAGAGAGAAAAGACAGGCTGATCATATAGAGAGAAAAGACAGGCTGATCCTATATAGATAAAAGACAGGCTACCTGAAATACCCACATTCTCCATCTCAGTGGCCTCACTGGCTATTGTTCCCCACTTCAAATATTTTGGAAGCGTCATTGACCAGGATATCGAGAATCTGATCAAACAGGCCTCCTCCTCCTTTGGACGGCTAAGGAATATAATTTTTAGCAACATCAACACCTAAATCCGCAGTCTACTAGGCAGTCTGTGTATCCACCCTCTTTTATGGACTTCACAGACTGCCTAGTCGACAGTTAAACTGGAGTCCTTTACATGGACAGTCTACATTCCATGCGTTTTGAAAGTGACCTGGTCCGTGTTCCACACTCAGAGATCCTGCAGAGAACCACCCGCATTGAAGCGTCCATCACACAGCACCTGCTTAGATGGCCTCGGCCATGCCGTCCGGATGCCAGGCCTTCACCTGGGCCGTGGCTCTGCAGGTGGGCAGAAAAAGCGGCTAAAGAACCAACTGAAGACTTCACTGTAGAAGTGTGGGATAAACCTTGTCTCCCTCAAGACTGTTGAAGCCCGACCGTTCCAACCTGGCGCGGCCTCTACCATTAAAAGAGTGAGGTTGGCTGAGGGGGAAAAGGGGGGGGGGAAAGGACAGAAAGTAGCCTTGTGAAGCCTGCACCGGCCAAACGGGACGGGGCCTTTGTGTGCTCTGTCTGTGGCAGATGGTTCGCATCCCGCAACAGATTATACAGTCATCAATGAACCCACAAGCAGAAGAGGAAAACATCATATATGATGGACTACCTTAAGCAGCAAGTAAATCAAATCAAATGTATTTATAAAGCCCTTCTTACATCAGCTGATATCTCAAAGTACTGTACAGAAACCCAGCCTCAAACCCCAAATAGCAAACAATGCAGGTGTAGAAGCACGGTGGCTAGGAAAAACTCCCTAGAAAGGCAGGAACCTAGGAAGAAACCTAGAGAGGAACCAGGCTCTGAGGGGGGGCCAGTCCTCTTCTGGCTGTGTGGGGTGGAGATTATAACAGAACATGGCCAAGATGTTCAAATGTTCAGCAGGGTCAGCTAATAATAAAGTAGTTAAGCAATGTGTGTGTGTGGTCAGTGAGTCAGGCTACACAGTAGGATACAGTGTGATTGTGTGTGTGTGGTCAGTGAGTCAGGCTACACAGTAGTATACCGTGTGATTGTGTGTGTGTGTGGTCAGTGAGTCAGGCTACACAGTAGGATACAGTGTGATTGTGTGTGTGTGGTCAGTGAGTCAGGCTACACAGTAGGATACAGTGTGATTGTGTGTGTGTGGTCAGTGAGTCAGGCTACACAGTAGGATACAGTGTGATTGTGTGTGTGTGGTCAGTGAGTCAGGCTACACAGTAGGATACAGTGTGATTGTGTGTGTGTGGTCAGTGAGTCAGGCTACACAGTAGGATACAGTGTGATTGTGTGTGTGCGGTCAGTGAGTCAGGCTACACAGTAGGATACAGTGTGATTGTGTGTGTGTGGTCAGTGAGTCAGGCTACACAGTAGGATACAGTGTGATTGTGTGTGTGCGGTCAGTGAGTCAGGCTACACAGTAGGATACAGTGTGATTGTGTATACTAAACAGATGGCTCTCCTGCTGGTGCCAATGTTCATTACTGAGCAGATCACACACACACACACCACACACACACACACACACCTCTCTTAGATCTCTGGAAAGTACACTACTTTTCAAAAGTTTGGGGTCACTCAAAAGGCCAGCATCCCGGAGTCGCCTCTTCACTGTTGACGTTGAGACTGGTGTTTTGCAGGTACTATTTAATGAAGCTGTCAGTTGAGGACTTGTGTGGCATCTGTTTCTTAACCTAAACACTAATGTACTTGTCCTCTTGCTCAGTTGTGCACCGGATCCTCCCACTCCTCTTTCTATTCTGGTTAGCGCCAGTTTGTGCTGTTTTGTGAAGGGAGTAGTACACAGCGTTGTACAAGATCTTCAGTTTCTTGGCAATTTCTCGCATGGAATAGCCTTCATTTCTCAGAACAAGAATAGACTGACGAGTTTCAGAAGAAAGGTCTTTGTTTCTGGCCATTTTGAGCCTGTAATCGAACCCACAAATGCTGATGCTCCAGATACTCAACTAGTCTAAAGAAGGCCAGTTTTATTGCTTCTTTAATCAGAACTACAGTTTTCAGCTGTGCTAACATAATTGCAAAAGGGTTTTCTAATGATCAATTAGCCTTTTAAAATGATTAACTTGGATTAGCTAACACAACGTGCCATTGGAACACAGGAGTGATGGTTGCTGATAATGGGCCTCTGTACGCCTATGTAGATATTCCATAAAAAAATCTGCCGTTTCCAGCTACAATAGTCATTTACAACATTAACAATATCTACACTGTATTTCTGATCAATTTGATTTGATTTTAATGGACAAAAATGTTGCTTTTCTTTCAAAAACAAGGACATTTCTAAGTGACCCCAAACTTTTGAACGGTAGTGTATGTTTTAATTGAATCAACATAATACTCCTCCACGTCCCATACCTTCATTATGACCTCCTGGAGGGTTCCTTCCTGTGTACCTTCATTATGACCTCCTGGAGGATTCCTTCCTGTGTACCTTCATTATGACCTCCTGGAGGATTCCTTCCTGTGTACCTTCATTATGACCTCCTGGAGGGTTCCTTCCTGTGTACCTTCATTATGACCTCCTGGAGGAGTTCCTTCCTGTGTACCTTCATTATGACCTCCTGGAGGGTTCCTTCCTGTGTACCTTCATTATGACCTCCTGGAGGATTCCTTCCTGTGTACCTTCATTATGACCTCCTGGAGGATTCCTTCCGGTGTACCTTCATTATGACCTCCTGGAGGGTTCCTTCCTGTGTACCTTCATTATGACCTCCTGGAGGGTTCCTTCCTGTGTACCTTCATTATGACCTCCTGGAGGGTTTCCTTCCTGTGTACCTTCATTATGACCTCCTGGAGGGTTCCTTCCTGTGTACCTTCATTATGACCTCCTGGAGGGTTCCTTCCTGTGTACCTTCATTATGACCTCCTGGAGGGTTCCTTCCTGTGTACCTTCATTATGACCTCCTGGAGGGTTCCATCCTGTGTACCTTCATTATGACCTCCTGGAGGATTCCTTCCTGTGTACCTTCATTATGACCTCCTGGAGGGTTCCTTCCTGTGTACCTTCATTATGACCTCCTGGAGGGTTCCTTCCTGTGTACCTTCATTATGACCTCCTGGAGGGTTCCTTCCTGTGTACCTTCATTATGACCTCCTGGAGGGTTCCTTCCTGTGTACCTTCATTATGACCTCCTGGAGGATTCCTTCCTGTGTACCTTCATTATGACCTCCTGGAGGGTTCCTTCCTGTGTACCTTCATTATGACCTCCTGGAGGGTTCCTTCCTGTGTACCTTCATTATGACCTCCTGGAGGATTCCTTCCTGTGTACCTTCATTATGACCTCCTGGAGGGTTCCTTCCTGTGTACCTTCATTATGACCTGGAGGATTCCTTCCTGTGTACCTTCATTATGGCCTCCTGGAGGGTTCCTTCCTGTGTACCTTCATTATGACCTCCTGGAGGATTCCTTCCTGTGTACCTTCATTATGACCTCCTGGAGGGTTCCTTCCTGTGTACCTTCATTATGACCTCCTGGAGGGTTCCTTCCTGTGTACCTTCATTATGACCTCCTGGAGGGTTCCTTCCTGTGTACCTTCATTATGACCTCCTGGAGGATTCCTTCCGGTGTACCTTCATTATGACCTCCTGGAGGGTTCCTTCCTGTGTACCTTCATTATGACCTCCTGGAGGGTTCCTTCCTGTGTACCTTCATTATGACCTCCTGGAGGGTTCCTTCCTGTGTACCTTCATTATGACCTCCTGGAGGATTCCTTCCTGTGTACCTTCATTATGACCTCCTGGAGGGTTCCTTCCTGTGTACCTTCATTATGACCTGGAGGATTCCTTCCCCTCCTCTCCTCCTTCAGCGCATCATGTCTTCCCATCTTCACTAGGTAATATCCTGACCTCAGATCTGAGCACCTCTCCTCTAATCATTGTCCCTAAAGCATCCCTCCATTCTATCCTCCTTTCCCTTGTTTCTCGTTTCTCTGCGTGTTCAGATTCCCCTCTGTTAATCTCTGTGTGTTCAGATTCCCCTCTGTTAATCTCTGTGTGTTCAGATTCCCCTCTGTTAATCTCTGTGTGTTCAGATTCCCCTCTGTTAATCTCTGTGTGTTCAGATTCCCCTCTGTTAATCTCTGTGTGTTCAGATTCCCCTCTGGAACAATCTCTGTTAATCTCTGTGTGTTCAGATTCCCCTCTGGAACAATCTCTGTTAATCTCTGTGTGTTCAGATTCCCCTCTGGAACAATCTCTGTTAATCTCTGTCTCTCTCTCTGTGTGTGTCTCTCTCTCTGTGTGTCTCTGTCCATCTCTCCTGCACTCTCTCTCTGTCCATCTCTCCTGCTCTCTCTCTCTGTCCATCTCTCCTGCTCTCTCTCTCTCTGTCCATCTCTCCTGCCCTCTCTCTCTCTGTCCATCTCTCCTGCCCTCTCTCTCTCTGTTCATCTCTCCTGCTCTCTCTCTCTGTCCATCTCTCCTGCTCTCTCTCTGTCCATCTCTCCTGCTCTCTCTCTCTCTGTCCATCTCTCCTGCCCTCTCTCTCTCTCTGTTCATCTCTCCTGCCCTCTCTCTCTCTGTCCATCTCTCCTGCCCTCTCTCTCTCTGTCCATCTCTCCTGCCTCTCTCTCTGTCCATCTCTCCTGCTCTCTCTCTGTCCATCTCTCCTGCTCTCTCTCTCTCTCTGTCCATCTCTCCTGCTCTCTCTCTCTCTCTGTCCATCTCTCCTGCTCTCTCTCTCTCTCTGTCCATCTCTCCTGCTCTCTCTCTCTCTCTCTCTGTCCATCTCTCCTGCTCTCTCTCTCTCTCTCTCTGTCCATCTCTCCTGCTCTCTCTCTCTCTGTCCATCTCTCCTGCTCTCTCTCTCTCTCTGTCCATCTCTCCTGCTCTCTCTCTCTCTCTGTCCATCTCTCCTGCTCTCTCTCTCTCTCTGTCCATCTCTCCTGCTCTCTCTCTCTCTCTGTCCATCTCTCCTGCTCTCTCTCTCTCTCTGTCCATCTCTCCTGCTCTCTCTCTCTCTCTCTCTCTGTCCATCTCTCCTGCTCTCTCTCTCTCTGTCCATCTCTCCTGCTCTCTCTCTCTCTCTCTCTCTGTCCATCTCTCCTGCTCTCTCTCTCTCTCTGTCCATCTCTCCTGCTCTCTCTCTCTCTCTGTCCATCTCTCCTGCTCTCTCTCTCTCTGTCCATCTCTCCTGCTCTCTCTCTCTCTCTGTCCATCTCTCCTGCTCTCTCTCTCTCTCTGTCCATCTCTCCTGCTCTCTCTCTCTCTCTGTCCATCTCTCCTGCTCTCTCTCTCTCTGTCCATCTCTCCTGCTCTCTCTCTCTGTCCATCTCTCCTGCTCTCTCTCTCTGTCCATCTCTCCTGCTCTCTCTCTCTCTGTCCATCTCTCCTGCTCTCTCTCTCTCTGTCCATCTCTCCTGCCCTCTCTCTCTCTGTCCATCTCTCCTGCTCTCTCTCTCTCTCTGTCCATCTCTCCTGCTCTCTCTCTCTCTCTGTCCATCTCTCCTGCTCTCTCTCTCTCTCTGTCCATCTCTCCTGCTCTCTCCTGCTCTCTCTGTCCATCTCTCCTGCTCTCTCTCTCTCTCTGTCCATCTCTCCTGCCCTCTCTCTCTCTCTGTCCATCTCTCCTGCTCTCTCTCTCTCTCTCTGTCCATCTCTCCTGCTCTCTCTCTCTCTCTGTCCATCTCTCCTGCACTCTCTCTCTGTCCATCTCTCCTGCTCTCTCTCTCTCTGTCCATCTCTCCTGCTCTCTCTGTTTCAATGTGATTTGATTTCAGTCTCTCCAAGGGACAGCCTCAATCCCTCACCAAGTCAGTCATCCTTTTTTCTGTCTATCACACACACACACACACACACACACACACACACACACACACACACACACACACACACACACACACCCCCCCCACTAGGGCAGTGATATTTTCCAATATCATATTTTTTCTACAACATTATTGGTCATGCCCTCTCCACACCCCCAGCCCACACCCTCGCTCCACCCCCAGCCCACACCCTCGCTCCACCCCCAGCCCACACCCTCTCCACACCTCCAGCCCACACCCTCTCCACACCCCCAGCCCACACCCTCTCCACACCCCCAGCCCACACCCTCTCTACAACAATAGAAATACTGAATTCCAGTAAATGTAATTATCCTGTCTCATTTCTCTTCCACTCCTCTTTAGGTCATACCTCGTATAACTCCATTTAGATGTAATGTTTTTAGACAATTTAAGCTCAGAAAGGTTACATGGTGGGTGGATCCCAAATGGCAGCCTGTTCCCTGCACCAACAGTATATCACTACATAATGAATAGGCTGCAGTTTGGTACACATCCATGCTGGGTGGATCCCAAATGGCAGCCTGTTCCCTGCACCAACAGTAAATCACTACATAGTGAATAGGCTGCCGTTTGGTACACATCCATGCTGAGTGGATTTATCTGACAGGTCTTCTATTTGAATGGGATAAGGCTAGCTGGCTTTCCCCTGTGTCATTCAGAATGGCTTGCAGTGTCTGTCTGTGTGTGTGTGTGTGTGTGTGTGTGTGTGTGTGTGTGTGTGTGTGTGTGTGTGTGTGTCTGCGTGGGTCTGTGTAACTCAGAATGTCTGTGCCAGTGTGGTAGAGGAGAGACCATAGCAACCTGCCATTACCACAACTAAGAGTAAATAACCACCACATGTTTCTATTCTCCAGCCAAGGTTGCAGCTGAACAAGAGGGAGAGAGAGAGAGAGGCAGACCCATGTGGAAAGCTTTATATAGGTTAGTCCCATGTGGAAAGCTTTATATGGGTTAGTCCCATGT
Organism: Salmo salar; assembly: GCF_965601325.2. Classification (NCBI taxonomy): domain Eukaryota; kingdom Metazoa; phylum Chordata; class Actinopteri; order Salmoniformes; family Salmonidae; genus Salmo; species Salmo salar. The sequence goes on along the minus strand of NC_138309.1, from coordinate 44,136,421 downwards.
GGAAAGCTTTATATGGGTTAGTCCCATGTGGAAAGCTTTATATGGGTTAGTCCCATGTGGAAAGCTTTATATGGGTTAGCACCATGTGGAAAGCTTTCTATGGGTTAGCACCATGTGGAAAGCTTTCTATGGGTTAGCACCATGTGGAAAGCTTTATATGGGTTAGTCCCATGCGGAAAGCTTTATATGGGTTAGCACCATGTGGAAAGCTTTATATGGGTTAGTCCCATGTGGAAAGCTTTATATGGGTTAGCACCATGTGGAAAGCTTTATATGGGTTAGCACCATGTGGAAAGCTTTATATGGGTTAGCACCATGTGAAAAGCTTTATATGGGTTAGCACCATGTGGAAAGCTTTATATGGGTTAGCACCATGTGGAAAGCTTTATATGGGTTAGTCCCATGTGGAAAGCTTTATATGGGTTAGTCCCATGTGGAAAGCTTTATATGGGTTAGTCCCATGCGGAAAGCGGATTTACAGTAGTTTGCGTCCTAGAGCTGAAACAAACCTCTCGGCCTTGATAGGCAGCAGTGAATGGAGCCAAACTGTGAGTTATGTGATTGGACACACAGCTAGCAGAGTAGACTATACATGTGATTAGTGTCAATCAGACCAAATGGAAACCAAGGTTAAACTGTAGAACAAGTTCTAAAAGAGACACCTGTGTTCAAACCCTATTCGAAATCTTTCAAATAGTTTCAGCGTTTGCTCTAGCCTGCTTGGAGTGTCCAGTCAGCAGAGTCTGGCCTGTTTGGCGTGTCCAGTGTCCAGTGTCCAGTCAGCAGAGTCTGGACCGTTTGGCGTGTCCAGTCAGCAGAGTCTGGACTGTTTGGAGTGTCCAGTCAGCAGAGTCTGGACTGTTTGGCGTGTCCAGTGTCCAGTCAGCAGAGTCTGGACTGTTTGGCGTGTCCAGTGTCCAGTCAGCTGGGTCTGGACTGTTTGGCGTGTCCAGTGTCCAGTCAGCAGAGTCTGGACTGTTTGGCGTGTCCAGTGTCCAGTCAGCAGAGTCTGGACTGTTTGGCGTGTCCAGTGTCCAGTCAGCAGAGTCTGGACTGTTTGGTGTGTCCAGTGTCCAGTCAGCAGAGTCTGGACTGTTTGGCGTGTCCAGTGTCCAGTCAGCAGAGTCTGGACTGTTTGGCGTGTCCAGCGTCCAGTCAGCAGAGTCTGGACTGTTTGGCGTGTCCAGTGTCCAGTCAGCAGAGTCTGGACTGTTTGGTGTGTCCAGTGTCCAGTCAGCAGAGTCTGGACTGTTTGGCGTGTCCAGTGTCCAGTCAGCAGAGTCTGGACTGTTTGGTGTGTCCAGTGTCCAGTCAGCAGAGTCTGGACTGTTTGGCGTGTCCAGTGTCCAGTCAGCAGAGTCTGGACTGTTTGGCGTGTCCAGTCAGCAGAGTCTGGACTGTTTGGCGTGTCCAGTCAGCAGAGTCTGGACTGTTTGGCGTGTCCAGTCAGCAGAGTCTGGACTGTTTGGCGTGTCCAGTCAGCAGAGTCTGGACTGTTTGGCGTGTCCAGTCAGCAGAGTCTGGACTGTTTGGCGTGTCCAGTCAGCTGGGTCTGGACTGTTTGGCGTGTCCAGTCAGCAGAGTCTGGACTGTTTGGCGTGTCCAGTCAGCAGAGTCTGGACTGTTTGGCGTGTCCAGTCAGCAGAGTCTGGACTGTTTGGCGTGTCCAGTCAGCTGGGTCTGGACTGTTTGGCGTGTCCAGTCAGCAGAGTCTGGACTGTTTGGCGTGTCCAGTCAGCAGAGTCTGGACTGTTTGGCGTGTCCAGTCAGCAGAGTCTGGACTGTTTGGCGTGTCCAGTCAGCAGAGTCTGGACTGTTTGGCGTGTCCAGTCAGCAGAGTCTGGACTGTTTGGGACTTTCTATTGACACCATTGTAGATAGATAGATTGGTAGGTAGGTACTTTAACTCCCTAGCTCTAAACCCTGGTAGGCAGAGACAAGCCAGGTGCCCTGCCACAGAGTACTGTAAGAAGCTCAAAGTGCCTGTGAATTCTGCCCCGCTCCCGAGCCCTGCAGCTTGTCACCCGGGAGAAACCAAAACTTCATTTTGGCTCTTCGCTGCCTGCTCATTAATTTTTCACTTCTATATTTCTCTTCTTCCATCAAGCGTTTTAGGTACTTAGCTAAAAAAGAGCTATATAAAAAACAAAACATGTATTAATTCTCCGTCTCTCCTGATCTCTACTAGATATATAGACCCTCAAATTGAGGTTGGTTACAGGACCAAAAAATGCTTCCTTTTCAACAAACTGTTAGTGTTTCTTCATAAACAGGTCTGGGTTTGAGGTATTTCACTACATTTCTCAGACCCCCTTCTCTTGCTTTCTAATATCCTCTGTAAGCCTCAATGTTGTCTGGCCTGCATATGAACGGTACCGACTTCTGTCTCTTATGTCTTTGGCTGTCTTCGTGCAAAGCTGGCACTGCTCACATATTTCTAGAAATATGAGCAGTTTAAAAAAGGACTGACATAGCAAGAAATACCTCAGTTGAGCACACCCACACATACAAATGGTTTACGCTGGAGTAGTTAGGCTAATGGAAGGAAGGGCTAGAAAGAGACAGGAAGAAACCAAAAAGGGGAGGGTCTCGTTTTCGAGAGGTCCAGTTTACTGTAACATGGTTTCCTGTATGCCTCTGACGCCGTGCCTGTTTTTCCATTCTCTCTTTCTCCATCCCTCTCTCTCTCTCTGTCGTTCTTCTCTCCTCTCTCACCCTCGCGGATATGACATGAGTCTAGCGTATTCTCTTACTGCACCTCCCACCCTGACTACAGAGACGAAGAGAGACAGGGACTGAGAAAGAATGAGGGAGAGGGAGAGAAACTGAAAGAGAAAGGCTGAAAGAAAGAGATGGACGGAGCTCTAGCAATACAAACATTCTCCGAGTACTGACTCATATCTAGCATGCCCTTGTCCTCCCTGCCTCTAATCTAAACACACCAGGGCCAGGGTTCCGGTCTGGAAGCAGGCTTTCCACTGTGCTTAGAGGGCACTTTCGGTACTGCAGTTTGCCTGAAACAGACAATCCCATAGAGAAGTCAAATGTAACAAAATATAGCTGCAAGCAGTAATGAACAGGGTTTATTGTCTGACACCGTGACAAAGGTACAGCGCGGCCATTTTTGAATGCAGCAACAATTTTTTCTCAAAACCGTGAAAGAATGATGTAATGAGTCCAAATGTAGTGGTCAGTGGACAAACTAACGATGAGTTGAAGAAATCTGTCTGAAAATAAGTTGTCACCTGTTCAGAGCCACAGGATAACGTGTGGCGAGACAGCATCTGCCCCAGTGCTATTCAATCTGGTGTGGCGAAAACACTTTCAAAGCAGCAGCACCAAATGTGTTTACCAGACACATTCAATATTCACAGAAAACTTTGAAAAATGTTTGACATCCTGTCAAATACCAGCTAATATCAGGAAGTCCCAACATTCTGTCAAACACCAGATATTACCAGGAAGTTCCAACATCCTGTCAAACACCAGATAATACCAGGAAGTTCCAACATCTTGTCAAACACCAGATAATACCAGGAAGTTCCAACATCCTGTCAAACACCAGATAATACCAGAAAGTCCCAAAATTCTGTCAAACACCAGGAAGTCCCAACATCCTGTCAAACACCAGGAAATCCCAACATCCTGTCAAACACCAGATAATACCAGAAAGTCCCAAAATTCTGTCAAACACCAGGAAGTCCCAACATCCTGTCAAACACCAGGAAATCCCAACATCCTGTCAAACACCAGATAATACCAGGAAGTTCCAACATCCTGTCAAACACCAGATAGTATCAGGAAGTCCCTACATCCTGTCAAACACCAGATAGTATCAGGAAGTCCCAACATCCTGTCAAACACCAGATAGTATCAGGAAGTCCCAACATCCTGTCAAACACCAGATAGTATCAGGAAGTCCCAACATCCTGTCAAACACCAGATAGTATCAGGAAGTCACAACATCCTGTCACAATACAGAGACTCTACTTCCTGTAGCATCAGCTCATGTTTCTCACCATCCCCCAACAACAAACACAGACCGAATGTAACTAATGTGTACTGAGATAGGACACACACACACACACACACACACACAGTAGCTAATGCGCTCAGAGATTGAAAGATGCATGTAAACAGAACCGAGGAAGCCTCTCTCATTCCTCACAGACCTCTGCCACTCCAATACACACGACAAAAGACAAACACACACACACACACGACAAACACAGCCAGACAGGGAACCTCCCTTTTCCATTTCATTCAGAATATCAGGCAGGTAGCAGTGTATGTGTGTCTGTGAGTCTCCAAGCGTGCGCGCACACACACACACACACACACACACACACACACACACACACACACACACACACACACACAACAAGGAAAGAGAGTCTACCAGCTAATGCACTTGTCCACAGCAGAGCACTCAAGGAACAAAAATCCTCTTCTCTCATTAAATTTTAATTCCTTCCAAGCGTGTGTGTGTGTGTGTTCAACATAATGTATCCTCTATATGAGCTCCAATGAGAAGCTCTGATCTGACTCAGGGACTCAGTCAGCTAGGCTAATGTTACACACAGGGACTCAGTCAGCTAGGCTAATGTTACACACAGGGCCTCAGTCAGCTAGGCTAATGTTACACACAGGGCCTCAGTCAGCTAGGCTAATGTTACACACAGGGCCTCAGTCAGCTAGGCTAATGTTACACACAGGGCCTCAGTCAGCTAGGCTAATGTTACACACAGGGCCTCAGTCAGCTAGGCTAATGTTACACACAGGGACTCAGTCAGCTAGGCTAATGTTACACACAGGGACTCAGTCAGCTAGGCTAATGTTACACACAGGGCCTCAGTCAGCTAGGCTAATGTTACACACAGGGACTCAGTCAGCTAGCCTCTTACATCTAGCACTAACCTTTGATGATCTTCATCAGATGACACGCCTAGGATATTATGTTATACAATACATGCATGTTTTGTTCAATCAAGTTCATATTTATATAAAAAACCAGCTTTTTACATTAGCATGTGACGTTCAGAACTAGCATTCCCACCGAACACTTCCGGTGAATTTACTAAATTACTCACGATAAACGTTCACAAAAAACATACATTATTTTAAGAATTATAGATACAGAACTCCTTTATGCACTCGCTATGTCCGATTTTAAAATAGCTTTTCGGCGAAAGCACATTTTGCAATATTCTGAGTAGATAGCTCGCCTATCACGGGCTAGCTATTTTGACACCCACCAAGTTTGACCCTCACCAAACTCCGATTTACTATTAGAAAAGTTTGATTACCTTTCCTGTTCTTCGTCAGAATGCACTCCCAGGACTTCTACTTCAATAACAAATGTTGGTTTGGTTCAAAATAATCCATAGTTATATCCAAATAGCGGCGTTTTGTTCGTGCGTTCAAGACACTATCCAAGGGTGACGAAGGGTTACGCGCCCGATGCGTTTCGTGACAAAAAAATTAGAAATATTCCATTACCGTACTTCGAAGCATGTCAACCGCTGTTTAAAATCAATTTTTATGCTATTTTTCTCGTAAAAAAGCGATAATATTCCGACCGGGAGTCGTTGTTTACGTTCAAAGACGAAAGAATAAAAACATGGGGTCGCCTCGTGCACGCGCCTCAGTCTCATAGTACTCTGACCGACCACTATCCAAACGCGCTAATGTTTTTCAGCCAGGGCCTGCAAAGCCACGATTCAGCTTTTTGCCGCCTTCTGAGAGCCTATGGGAGCCGTAGGAAGTGTCACGTAACAGCAGAGATCCCTTGTTTTGGATAGAGATGATCAAGAAGGCCAAGAAATGGTCAGACAGGGTACTTCCTGTACAGAATCTTCTATGGTTTTGGCCTGCCAAATGAGTTCTGTTATACTCACAGACACCATTCAAACAGTTTTATAAACTTTGGAGTGTTTTCTATCCAAAGCTAATAATTATATGCATATTCTAGTTTCTGGGCAGGAGTAATAATCAGATTGAATCGGGTACGTTTTTTATCCGGCCGTGAAAATACTGCCCCCTATCCATAACAGGCTAGACTAATGTTACACACAGGGCCTCAGTCAGCTAGGCTAATGTTACACACAGGGACTCAGTCAGCTAGGCTAATGTTACACACAGGGCCTCAGTCAGCTAGGCTAATGTTACACACAGGGCCTCAGTCAGCTAGGCTAATGTTACACACAGGGACTCAGTCAGCTAGGCTAATGTTACACACAGGGCCTCAGTCAGCTAGGCTAATGTTACACACAGGGCCTCAGTCAGCTAGGCTAATGTTACACACAGGGCCTCAGTCAGCTAGGCTAATGTTACACACAGGGCCTCAGTCAGCTAGGCTAATGTTACACACAGGGCCTCAGTCAGCTAGGCTAATGTTACACACAGGGACTCAGTAAGCTAGGCTAATGTTACACACAGGGACTCAGTCAGCTAGGCTAATGTTACACACAGGGACTCAGTCAGCTAGGCTAATGTTACACACAGGGCCTCAGTCAGCTAGGCTAATGTTACACACAGGGCCTCAGTCAGCTAGGCTAATGTTACACACAGGGCCTCAGTCAGCTAGGCTAATGTTACACACAGGGCCTCAGTCAGCTAGGCTAATGTTACACACAGGGACTCAGTCAGCTAGGCTAATGTTTCACACAGGGCCTCTTTAGAATCAGGAGGGGGCACTACTGTAATAATATGAAGAAGTGGGAAACTGTTTGGCCTGTTCCTTGACACACACACTTCTGCTGGAAGGTTATCCGTACGAGACCAAAGGGAACACCTGATAGACAAGATGATTCTATCCCCCTGACAGTATCTAATGAATGAATTTAAATCACACACACACACACACACACACACACACACACACACACACACACACACACACACACACACGCAAGCCAGGAACAATGAACACACTCCAATTGGCCTACCAGAAAGTGCCAACATCCTGTCAAACACCAGATAATGCCAACAGATCCACAGAAGATGCCATTTCCCCCGCTGTTCACACGGCCGTAACACATCTGGACAAGAGAAACACGGATGTGAGAATGCTGTTCATTGACTACAGTTCAGCATTCAACACTATTGTTCCCTCCAAGGTCATCACTAAGCTCAGAGCCCTGGGTCTGGACACCATCCTCTGCAACTGGATCCTGGACTTCCTGATGGGCAGACCACAGGCTGTGAGGATTGGCAACAACACCTCCTCCACACTGACTCTTAACACAGGGCCCCCCCAGGGGAGTGTCCTCAGTCCTCTGCTGTACTCCCTTAAAGCCCCCCCAGGGGAGTGTCCTCAGTCCTCTGCTGTACTCCCTTAAAGCCCCACAAAGGGGAGTGTCCACAGTCCTCTGCAGTACTCCCTTAGGGCCCCCCCAGGGGAGTGTCCTCAGTCCTCTGCTGTACTCCCTGTTCACCCACAACTGCATGGCTTTGTACGACACCGACCGCATGGCTTTGTACGACACCGACTGCATCACCAAGTTTTCTGACGACACCACGGTTGTAGGCCTGATAACCAACAATGACGAGTCAGCCTATAGGGAGGAGGTAAGTGAGCTGGCATTGTGGTGTGTCAGGACAACAACCTCTCCCTCAACGTCAGCAAAACATTGGAGCTGATTGATGGCTTCAGGAAGCAGAGGAGGGAACATGCCCCGGTCCACATCAACGGTACTGCAGTAGAGAGAGTCAGCAGTTTTAAGTTCCTCGGTGTCCACATCACAGAGGACTTGACACGGACCAACAACACCACTCGTCAAGAGGGAGCAACAGCGTCTCTACTTCCTAAGGCGGCTGGCTCCTCTGCAAATACTAACACCGCACCGTCGAGAGCTCCCTGACCGGTTGCATCAAACTGGACACATGCACTCACTCACCCACCCACACATACTCACCCACCCACCCACACATACTCACCCACCCACCCACACATACTCACCCACCCACCCACACAGACACATCCACCCACCCACACAGACACATCCACCCACACAGACACATCCACCCACACAGACACATCCACCCACACAGACACATCCACTGTGTACAACATAACTCAGTCCTACTATTGAATGGCAGCCCCAGGCATCACACCCACCACTAGCAGACTCTTTTATGATTGCTAAATACTGCACAATTTATTCCCACTTTCCCCAAAACACCTGTAAATATTGGACTATAAATTGTTCCTTCCTGTTTTATACTGATGCTAAAATGTTTATTCTATTCTACTGAGACATTTACTTGATGTTGGTATCTTTTATTATGTCTTATTGTCCAGAAGAAACCTGTAGTCAGGTGGGTGCTGTATACTGTATCTATCCACTAAATACAACTAACACATCTCCAACACACACCAGGACATTCCATCTATCTTCTGTAGTTAGTCTACTGTAGTTAGTCAACTGTAGTCAGTCTACTGTAGCCGATACGGTCCTCCCCTGTCTGCTGTAGTCAGTCTACTGTAGTTAGTCTACTGTAGTCAGACTACTGTAGTCAGACTACTGTAACCGACTCGTTCCTCCCTCTATCTGCTGTAGTTAGTAAACTGTAGTTAGTCTACTGTAGTCAGTCTACTGTAGCTGACACGTTCCTCCCCTCTGTCTGCTGTAGTTAGTCTACTGTAGTCAGTCTACTGTAGCCAACACGTTCCTCCCCTCTATCTGCTGTAGTTAGTCTACTGTAGTTAGTCTACTGTAGTCAGTCTACTGTCGCTGACACATTCCTCCCCTCTATCTGCTGTAGTTAGTCTACTGTAGTCAGTCTACTGTAGCCAACACGTTCCTCCCCTCTATCTGCTGTAGTTAGTCTACTGTAGCTGACACATTCCTCCCCTCTATCTGCTGTAGTTAGTCTACTGTAGTTAGTCTACTGTAGTCAGACTACTGTAGCCAACACGTTCCTCCCCTCTATCTGCTGTAGTTAGTCTACTGTAGCTGACACATTCCTCCCCTCTATCTGCTGTAGTTAGTCTACTGTAGTCAGTCTACTGTAGCCAACACGTTCCTCCCCTCTATCTGCTGTAGTTAGTCTACTGTAGTCAGTCTACTGTAGCTGACACATTCCTCCCCTCTATCTGCTGTAGTTAGCCTGCTGTAGTTAGCCTGCTGTAGTTAAGTAGTTAGTCTACTGTAGCCAACACATTCCTCCCCTCTATCTGCTGTAGTTAGCCTGCTGTAGTTAGCCTGCTGTAGTTAAGTAGTTAGTCTACTGTAGTCAGTCTACTGTTGCCGACACATTCCTTCCACGTCTGCTGTAGTCAGTCTGCTGTAGCAGACACATCTTCCCTTCTGTCTGCTGTAGTCAGTCTATTGTAGTTTGTCTACTGTAGTCAGTCTACTGTAGCTGACACGGTCCTCCCCTCTATCTGCTGTAGTTAGTCTACTGTAGTCCGTCTGCTGTAGTCAGTCTGCTGTAGCCAACACGTTCCTCCCCTCTATCTGCTGTAGTTAGCCTGCTGTAGTCAGTCTGCTGTAGTCAGTCTGCTGTAGTCAGTCTCAACTGATAGATAGCTAGATCAACTCCTAGTGATGAGAATGTAATCTCTATGGCCCCGTCCTATTACACACACACACTCCGCGTCACACACACACACACACTCCGCGTCACACACACACACACACTCCGCGTCACACACACACACCGCGCGTCTCACACTTCCAAAGGAGCAGGACTATAACATCTGTAGTTTGCTGCGGAGGCCTAGAGTTGGATGATGTCTACAGAGAGACATCCCAGCTAGCTAGGCCTCTCCATTCTGACTCTAATGGAGTCTGCGGAGGCCTAGAGATGGATGATGTCTACAGAGAGACATCCCAGCTAGCTAGGCCTCTCCATTCTGACTCTAATAGAGGCTGAGGAGGCCTAGAGATGGATGATGTCTACAGAGAGACATCCCAGCTAGCTAGGCCTCTCCATTCTGACTCTAATGGAGGCTGCGGAGGCCTAGAGATGGATGATGTCTACAGAGAGACATCCCAGCTAGCTAGGCCTCTCCATTCTGACTCTAATAGAGGCTGAGGAGGCCTAGAGATGGATGATGTCTACAGAGAGACATCCCAGCTAGCTAGGCCTCTCCATTCTGACTCTAATGGAGTCTGCGGAGGCCTAGAGATGGATGATGTCTACAGAGAGACATCCCAGCTAGCTAGGCCTCTCCATTCTGACTCTAATAGAGGCTGAGGAGGCCTAGAGATGGATGATGTCTACAGAGAGACATCCCAGCTAGCTAGGCCTCTCCATTCTGACTCTAATGGAGGCTGCGGAGGCCTAGAGATGGATGATGTCTACAGAGAGACATCCCAGCTAGCTAGGCCTCTCCATTCTGACTCTAATAGAGGCTGAGGAGGCCTAGAGATGGATGATGTCTACAGAGAGACATCCCAGCTAGCTAGGCCTCTCCATTCTGACTCTAATGGAGTCTGCGGAGGCCTAGAGATGGATGATGTCTACAGAGAGACATCCCAGCTAGCTAGGCCTCTCCATTCTGACTCTAATAGAGGCTGAGGAGGCCTAGAGATGGATGATGTCTACAGAGAGACATCCCAGCTAGCTAGGCCTCTCCATTCTGACTCTAATGGAGGCTGCGGAGGCCTAGAGATGGATGATGTCTACAGAGAGACATCCCAGCTAGCTAGGCCTCTCCATTCTGACTCTAATGGAGGCTGCGGAGGCCTAGAGATGGATGATGTCTACAGAGAGACATCCCAGCTAGCTAGGCCTCTCCATTCTGACTCTAATGGAGGCTGCGGAGGCCTAGAGATGGATGATGTCTACAGAGAGACATCCCAGCTAGCTAGGCCTCTCCATTCTGACTCTAATGGAGGCTGCGGAGGCCTAGAGATGGATGATGTCTACAGAGAGACATCCCAGCTAGCTAGGCCTCTCCATTCTGACTCTAATAGAGGCTGAGGAGGCCTAGAGATGGATGATGTCTACAGAGAGACATCCCAGCTAGCTAGGCCTCTCCATTCTGACTCTAATGGAGGCTGAGGAGGCCTAGAGATGGATGATGTCTACAGAGAGACATCCCAGCTAGCTAGGCCTCTCCATTCTGACTCTAATGGAGGCTGAGGAGGCCTAGAGATGGATGATGTCTACAGAGAGACATCCCAGCTAGCTAGGCCTCTCCATTCTGACTCTAATGGAGGCTGAGGAGGCCTAGAGATGGATGATGTCTACAGAGAGACATCCCAGCTAGCTAGGCCTCTCCATTCTGACTCTAATCCACTCAGATGTAGATGAGAGTCAGTAAGATTCTCTCTCTTTCACACAGTTGATTAGACACAGTCATAGAAACACACCAAGACGATACAATACCACTGAACAGCAGACACGGCATGGGACACACACACCATTACTCACTGAAACACACTGCACACACACACACACACCCAGCAG